>NC_061867.1:50989080-51289080 GCF_907164915.1 Impatiens glandulifera | reverse complement strand
ACTGATGTATTTAAATAAATTAAGATGTATTATACAAAGTTGAGAAATATTAATATCAATAAGATCAAAATTGGAAATAATTTAAATTCATTCCTTGGTTTATACCCATTTCTATATTTATTATATAAAAATCTTCCGCTTATATATATTATACTTAAAAAAAATTAATACTAAAATCTTAAGATTCAAATCCCTATCTAACTTAAAGGATTGTTCCAAATCTTTTTTACTATTAAATTAAATGCTATTCGAAATAAAATTTAAAAAATTAATAATTTAATTATTTTTCAATAATAACCCAATAAAATAAACATAATCATCTACATTATGAACATTAATGAGCAGTGGCGGACCCAGAAATGTTTTCTCGGGGGGGCCGAATACATAGTAACGTAGCATTTTTTTGGCGATCAAATAAATGCATTTTTTAATTAAAATTTTACTTGATAATTACATAAAATACTAACAAACACAATTATAAAATACTAATAAGCACAATTACTAAATTATTCTTGTCCATGAGTCAGTACAAAAGAAGACAAATTTATTCTACGAGATTCCATTTGTTGAAAATATTGCAATATTGGCTCATTTTCAATTGTTGAGAAAATATTTTTCTCAACATATACAACTAAACTATCATTCATCCATTCATCTTCCATTCGATTACGCAAATCAGTTTTCACGGTCTTCATTGCAGAAAAAACTCTTTCAACAGATACAGTTGCAACTAGTAAAACTAAAACCAACTCCATCAATCGATAAATCAATGGAAAAACTATATGTTTTTTCTGTTATAACCAATTTCTGAGCAAAAATTTCCAAGTCTTCAATTGAAGAAAATTGAGGATCATCTCGCAAATTAAATAAGTAAGCCCGAAGTTGTTGTTCCAAAAATAAATAATCACTGCCTGTGAAATTTCCAGAATAAAGTTTGGCAAGACGAATGAGTTTACGAATATCAAATTTGGAGAATGAATTTCTGGGATGAAGACATGATATGCAATCAAGTAAGTCTGTATTAACTTCTGAAAAACGATTATTTATTTCTTGCATAATCAAGTCAACAACCTAGCATTAAATAATAAATAATAACTATTAATAGATAATATATAATATATAATAACTATTAATAGATAAGAAATAATATTTATTATACCTGACAAAAGATTTCCACACGATAATGATGAAGATTAGTGATGAGTTCTCCTTTTCCTCTTCGCCTACCATTGCTATCAATTATCATATGCTCATTCATATCAAGTATTGAGATTGAGTGTAATTGACAAAAACTGTTAACTTGGTCCAAAATATCATGCCATCCATCTTCTCTAAATTTTTGTAATTGATTTTTCGAACTCGCAATCAATAACATGGCTTGAACTATATTTTGATCTCCTCTTTGTAGGCAAAGTGATAACTCATTTGTAATTCCCAATAAATTTTTCATCAAATATAACACAAAAACAAATTCATAAAAAACTAACTATATAAAAAATATGAAAATCTAATTTAATATGTTTCAGCCTAATTTTATGAGAATATAAAAAAAAATAAATATTAATAAAAATAAAAATACAAAAATAATATAACTATTTTAACTTGTTTATTAATATTAATTTATATTTTCTTATAAATTTTTAAAATAGTTTAAAATTAAGAAATATAAAAAATTATTATTATTTTAATTTTTATATTTTACCCTCATAAGTAATTTGTATTATTATATTAAAATAAATAAAAAATAATGTATAATTGTTATATAAATATAATTTCAAAATAAATAATATTATTATATAAAATTATATTTTAAAATATGATAAATAAATTTAAGGTGAGGCAAGGTTCGAACACCTGACTTTAGGTTCACTGTTGAGCTACAAAGCCAACTAGACTAAGAGTGGCTTATTAAATATATATATATATAAACAAATTATTGTAAGGTTGGGGGAGGCCCGGGCCCCCCAAGGCCCCCTTTGTAGGTCCGCCACTGTTAATGAGTTCTCTTATAATAAGAATAGATTATAAAAACATTAGTATCAATCATCCTTCAATTTTTTTTTTTTATCTCCTGATCGAATAAGAGAAAAGACAAAGAATATGAAAGATATTAAAATTAATTTTTTTTTTCTTTTTTAATAGTTATTTAATAATTATTATTTTTTAATAACATGTTTGTACACTAATAAAAAAAAAATTAGTTTTTTTGTTAGAACCACAAACCACAAAATGTTTGGTATCACTATTGTTTCAAATTGTTTTATTTATGTCTAAACACAACCCAAATCATATTTAATCTCAATAAACAAATATCAATCATAGATAGAAACCAAGAGACAAAATCATTAGGCCTAACTTCTAATTATCTCACCTTTCCTTTTTTTTCATTTTTTTTCATTTTTTTGTCACTTCTTTTTACTTATATTTTATTGAATTTTTCTTATCACTATCAAGTTTTGATGCCAAATTTTCTGCAATATGTTTTCATTTCTTCAAACGACCTTTCATCTATTCTTTTGTGATAAATTTGTCAATCAACTGTTTATAACGAAATTAAAATATATTTGTTGTTATATAAAAATTGTCCTAAATTTAATCCAATCGATCTCTCTCCTATTACAATTGCATATTTATGTTATTGTGTACTTTGACAAAACAATTCAAATTACCTACAAGTGATTTCTTACAATTTTCCTACTAATCACTCAAAATGATTATTCTATATTGCAATACTAGCATATATATATATATATATATATATATATATATATATATATATATATATATATATATATATATATATATATATTGCTGAAATAATTGTCAAAGTTTATATCTAGTTTTTGAGCTATCTATCTATATATCTAGTGGGCTAAGTCAATTTAATTCTATTAGGCTTTATTTTGAGAAAGAGTGAATTAGCGGGTTTGTAACCATCTATTAATATTTGATAATTAAGTTCATAATTTAAATGTGAAATTTTAACTTTAATTATGATTATATTTGATTTTGATTTATTATTTGAGATATCTTAAAAATAAATTTTAAACCAACATTTTCCATTTTCATTCAATTAAAAAAATGAAAATTAAAGCTTTTTTTTTTCACGTTAGAGGGATGATGAAAATCATGTGAGATAAGCTTCTTCAAATTATATATATATATATATATAAAGAAAATCAAAATTAATCAAAAACATTAAAGTAATTTCTTTTTAAAGTATTTTTAAAAAGCTCTTAATTAAGAGTGCCTCAATTTGTTGAAAATAATTATTATGATCATGTCAACTCGAATAATGTGCCACTTTCATGAAATGAAGGAGACCTAATTAAATCTTGAAAAAAATGATATTAGATCCGTGAGAATTTTAGATGAGCGCAAACAATAATATCTCATTGTAACCACAATGATTGTCGTTAAAGATGTCCATTTATGAATGACACAAATAAATTCATATTGAACTTTTTGGTAGGGGTTATTTGAAAAATAATCAAATATCGCAAAAAAATGTCGGATTACAAATTGTATAGCAACAAGCTCAAACAAGCTTAGTAAAACAAATATCCACAAACCAAACATTATCCCCAAATATATATTATAGACTCAAGATGTTTCCTTTTGCAAACTAAGAAAATATTATTATATATTTAACATGAGATACATATTAAAACAACAAATAATTAATAATATGTAACATAAAAGAATAGTTTAAAAAACTTTGTGAACTTAGTTTAAACTAATTTTACTCTAACTAATTCAAGCACAAATAATTATCATGTTAAAAAATTTCATTCTTAATTTCTATATAATTAGCAAAAACAAATTATCATATTTGGTATGCCTAGCAATTTATTCTAACTTCAAGCACACATGACATTATTGACATTTATGATAGCTCTAGATAAATTTAATTGAGCATTTATTGAATTTATTTTATGTATATGCAGCTCACCTTACTCAAATAAGGAAATCTGCAATTTAAATGTCACACTCAATTGTCATAGACCCTTTATTATTATTATTATTATTATTGACACATCATCATGTGCAGGATTTGAAACTTAATTTAATTCTTATTTTCTATTAATATGCATCATTAATGAACCAAATGGATGTAAACTCAAATGTTTCCTTTTTAATATTGTCTAATTAATTTTTTTATCAACCTCTCTATTACTGTTTTTCAAAATTAAAAACTTATTTTTTCTAACGTAACTCATTTTGTGATATGGTGCCTTGAGCCTTCACATTTTAAGAATGTCATTTAATAGTTTTTTGAAAAACACAAATTATAAGGTACATAATTTTAATTATATGTATTGTTTTCTACCAAATATGTATTTAAAAAATTGGCTAAATCTATATAATTGGTGCTCTACGATAATGTTATTTCGTGTCTAATATTAAAAACAAAATAGTAAACCTTGTACAATGTTTCCTTCTAATATTTTTAATGATTAAAGTTATTTGATCAACTTCAACTTTGATAGTAATTTATCTTAATAAAACTCATTTCATGATATGGTGCTTTACATTTCAAGAATGTCATTTAATTTTTTTTTCCGTACATAAATTACTATTAAAAGTATATATTAAAATATTAAAGAAATTGTTGTCCACCCAATATGTAGTTAAAATTTTGGCCCAATTTGCCTTACTAGTGTTAATGTTATTTTGGTGTCTAATATTAAAAACAAAACAATACATGCTTCTAATATTGTCTAATTAATTTTTTTTTAATTAACCTCTCTACACTTGTCTTTTTAACACAATAATTTTTCTAACAACTAATTTCATTATATGGTGCCTTCATAAGTTCATATTAATTAATTTATAAATATAATTTTTTAACGAGTCAAATGTATGATATTTTTTTTATTACAAATGAATATTTGATGTTATGGTCACTTTTAATTATCAAAACCTTTTAACCTTATAATAGGTTAATTGTACACTTTTTGTTCAAAAGATAAAATAAAATATAAAGTTTTGATTTAAAATATCTTTAATAACTTAACACACATTTTATATTAGTAAACAATTAATTATACTTTTTTTTATCACACATACGAGTACATACGAACAAGATAACGTTCATTTATAAGTTTATATTTCTAAAAAATAACTACAACAATAATTAAGATAAATAACTCTTTATAAAATACTAATTCATTCTCAATGGCACTTTAAGATATAATTTGAGTGTCATTTTACTTATTCCTGTTAATTGACTTCGTTCATGTGTTATTACTTCGTTCTTATATATATATTAATTTGTTGTGACAAGTAAATGGTTTTTAAATTAAATTAAACAAATAATTATTGCAGAAATGTAATACTTACATTTGAATTATTGCACCTATTTTTTCTATAAATGATTCTACATCATTTATGGGGTTAGGTAAATTATGCATCACATGATTTCAATAAAAATGTAAAAAAAACAGGGATATTGACTTGACCTTACACTTAAACTGCTATTTTTTTAGGAAAAAAAAAAAAAAAACCATGTGAAGTAGCCTTCTTCAAATCATATATATTTAATAATTTAAATTAACAAACAAAATATTAAAAGTACTTTCTTGTAAAATATTTTAGAAAAGTATGCTAACCCCTTAATATTTTGTTTAAAAACTCTAAATTAAACTGCGGGACATGGGTTTGTGGTTATACTAATTTCAAATATATATATTATATAATTAATTAATAAACAATGTCATCCAAATCTATTAATTGAACCAAAAAATTACATTTTGTCTAATTTGGAATGAGTCAAATTACATATGAATTTGTCACATATTAAAAACTTTCTCAAAATAGATATTAAGTTGTGATCAGAAATAATTCGTCTTTCTATGGTTTGTTTGCATGTCTATCATCAAGCAAAAATTATTTTTTTGTTGAAGCATTATTTTTTGAATTATTGATCATAAAAACTAATCCATCACCCACCTTAAAATAATAATAATAATAATAATTTGGAATGAAAAATAAATAGACAAGAAGAAAAGGACACCATAAATATAATTTACATTAAAGTGGATACTAGTAGCTAATTTTGGGAGAAGCTTGAATAGACTTAAAAAAATGAAAATAACATTACCAACTTTTTATGTAAATAATTGTACCGCAATGAATTAACGAGATTACCAACTTGAAATTCACGTGAAGAAACTAACATGTTTTATTTTAAATATTAATACGATAAATTAATTTATTGAGTTTTTTTAAATATTATTTTCAGTTTCCTAATTGAGTTGAAAAATAAAAATGAGACGTATAATTAACAAGTATTTAAAAAACTCTTACCATATCATCTATAAGACTATAGTTTCAAACATAATAAAGAAAAATTCACAAACTAATTTAAGTTTATCATTAAGTATATTTTCTTTAATTTTAAATAATATATATAATCTTACACTAAAAGATCAATTTGCTCTATAATGAAGATTTTCAATTTGTTTTTCTTTCGGTCCATTTTTTTGTTTTGTTTTTTACTTGATGAACCGAATTATTTGATCATTGAAAAGATAAGTGATTATGTGATAGTTATTTTTTTTTTTTTTGAAATAATCAATTAAATCATGATCAACAAGCTTTTGCTTTCATCGATTTATACTATGTCCATCTAATTTATTAAACTTTTATTATTCAACCATTTCAAGTTAGAGTTGAAATGTCTTCTCGTGAACAGAAATCACAAATTACAAAGTGACATAGAAATTTGAATTATTTCATCTGCATGTCATATACCTATCATCCTGATCTTTCTTATTGTCTCGTCTTCTTTAGAAAACTATGTACAACTTGACATTATAGAATATACAATAACTACATGCAACTTGCCAAAAACAATCATTTTTATTTTAATAAATCCGTCAAACTAAAAAAAAACAAGAGGTTGTTTCACGTGGGTATTGGAAAAATAATCTTGGTTATTTTTTTGAAAATTAATTTGATTAGTTTATGTTTCAAACATTACAAATTAAAAAATCTTAACATTTTTTTCCAACGTTTTTTTAAAGAGGTTTTACATTAAATCCATTCATTTATCTCCTTCCTTTGAATTAATATATTGCCCCAAGTTCTAGTTTATATTCCTGATTAATCTTATTATTAATAAAAAAAAAATATATATTTTAAAATTAGCTAGTTTCATTGATGAGTGAGGTAATAAATAAACATTTATAAAATTTAATGGCCTTGGTCTAAGATGTCATATAATAAAATCTTACAAAGTATCTCACATGCACGTACGTACCTATCAATGAAACTAATTCAAAATTGGTTGAGATAAATATAAAAAAATTGAACTAATTAAATTAATCAAAGTCATGACATGACCATGGTTAGTTCTGATCATCTAAATATTTATATAACTCTTAAATTATTAAAAGTTAGTAATGTTTAATTATTAATATTTTATAAAAATCAAAATACTTAAATTATAATACTAAAACGTACATTCTAAATAAAAAAAATAAAAATATTTTACATTATATCCTTAAAAAAAAAAAAAAAAAAAGAAAAAAAAGACCACCCAGCCTGCCTATAAATAATGAATAAGGATTGAAATTCCAACAGTATCGGATCATTTTATGAAGAAAGCCGGCCAAGATTTAATACAAATTAAAATGGTTGGATTGTCCACGAAGAAGAAGAAGAAGAGATGTTTTTGTGCAATATATATTTGTTTTGTTTGTATCATAGTCATATATATATATATATATATATATATATATATATAGTTAGACACATCTTACTTTACTATATACCAAATATATTTAAATACATTATTAATACAGCCAAACTCCATTTCTCAATATTGATGTTAATTAGGATATTTTGTGTAATTAATGTAAGGTTTTATTTTTGCAATTATTTAATTAATTAATGCCTTTCCAATTAGATCATCATGGTCCGCGATATTGTCGACTTTCCAGCTTAATTAGTTTTACAAAATAAAAGATTTATAAGTACAAAATACTTAGTAACCAATATTAATTGATGTTTTACACACATATATATATATACATGTAAATTTGTAATTCATAACAAATTAACCCGTGTGATGGACCCATGGCATGGGAGAAATTGAAATTTCACTGAAAATAAATCCGTTCATTCATGGATGTCAAAAATATTATTCTTTTTCCTATATATAATTATTGATTGATGCATGGCAGGTCACCAAGCTGATCAGATTTTTAATTCTTCCTATTTAATATTAGAATTTTATTTCTCTTAATTGTTAATTTTTGTTTGAATTAAAAATAGGAAAAAAAATTGAATTATCTAGTAAAATTATTAAAATTATAAAATACAAAATTAATTTTAAAAATATATTAATATTTAAGTTTATAAATTTTATTTGTTAGAAGATTTTGTTAATAGTTACTCTTCCTATATATTCTACATATATTTCCACCATAATTTTTTTTTTTAAAACTATTGTTAACTCAAATTAAATATTCTATTGTCCACTCCATCCACAAACATATTTACATTATCATCAAAAGCCTATTGTATCCCCACAAAAAAATCTTTCTAAAATAAAAAATAAAAAATTGAGATTCGAGAAATTTGAAACTCAATTTGCGTGTCGAAAATCTTTTAATAAAATATTATCTAAAAATTTATAAAAAAATGTATATTTTAATTAATCATAACAATAATTAATTTTTATGATCCATTTTAAATAATATTTAAATTTAAAATAATCAAATCATAATTTGACTTATAAGAAATCCATATTTTAAATTAATTAAAAATATAATTAATTCAGAAGATTGTTTATTTGGTGAAAGAGTCGTCAATTAATTTTAATTTTAAATCAATAAAATGTTTGTATACGTATATAAACGTAATTTTACTAGAGATTCGATTAGAGTTCGATGTTTGGTGATACTCGGGAAAAGACTTTCGTACTATATCTTCTGTACCGTTAAAAAACGGTCTATATTTTACAAAAAAATGTCTAAACTTTTTGAAAAGTTGGTTTTATTACACTTTATTTAACCAATTATTTTTCAAGTTCTGAACATGCACATGTTTTTCTTACATTTAAAATTTTAGAATAATATTTAAATGCTAATACATGCAATTGATGTCGAATATTATGGTGGAAACTGAAAAAATATATTCAAATAGGCCCTTATCAAAATATTTTAATGAAAATATTCTAAAACTATTTTGAAATTGTTTTCAATTTTTTTGAATTTTTAAAAAATGGGTTGTGGCTTATAATTGAAAAAACAATTTTTAAAATTAAAATCTCAAACAAACAGGTCCTAAGATCAATCTCCTCGGTCGCGGGTGCCCATCTTTGGTCGCGGGCTAAAACTTTCTCGGTCGGACGCTGAACTCTCGGTCGGATGTGAAAGATCCTTAGTCGAGGCTAGGATTCCTTAGTCGGGTGGAGGGAGTTCTCGGTCACACGCTGATCCATCGGTCAGATACGGAAGATCCTCAATCGGGGTGTAGGGGAGGGTTCAATTTTCTCATTCGGAAATCGAACCCGGCTGATTTCCTCGGTCGAATGCCAATATCACCAATTACAAGTTTGGTGATTTCGATTGAAGCCTTCGTTCTTCGATCTGAAGTGATGGAGAGTTTCGTCTAACCTCAAGGATCATTTATAACATCATCCCGGTGCATCATTCGATAGGGATGATGTCCCATGTAATTCAAATAGTTTTTGACAATAATCGAGATTTTGATGATTTTATTGGTTATATAGAGTTTACCAACAACTTCCTTATACATGTTATTATAAAATAAAACCAAAACATGATCACTAACTGTTCGTTTTAACCAACTCAAGAACTAATTTTTTTTTATAAAAAAATGGTTTTTGATCAAACATGATCGGAATTGATATGAACATACTCGTAACACCCCTAGAAATGTGTTAGGAAGGTTTTGCGTCACTATTCTTGAGTTAGAAACCAGATTTTGAAAAATTTTAAAATAATGTTTGGGTATTTTTGATTTGGATCGATTGATTCAAATTAATTTATATAGAAAGCTTGCAAATGATTTCAGAATCGTTTTCTAATAAAAAATTAAATAATCAAGAAGTATACACAACTAGTCGAACTGAAATATAAAAATTTCAATTTGAATTCATAATTTGAATTACAACATGAATGGAAGCTTATAGTGAGTTGAAAAACATTCTTGAACTCTTTCAGAAACTTTGTGATTACCCATAACCGAGCCTTAAGCTTTACACAAGATTTCAAAATTTTCAATAAAAGCTTGAAAATTTTAATGGAGGATTTTGTGTGAAGTGGATTGAGGGATTATTATTATGATCCTTGAGTTCGTCTTGGCCGAGGGAAGCTATTTATAGCCAGCCATATTGGTTGATCAATCAAGTGGATCGAATTTCAGACAAAAGGCCATTAATGAATTTTGTTTGTTCTTCATCTAGTTGATTGTTCTAGGGCATGATTACTGATCATTTCAGGTTTCGAATCATCGAATATTATGGACTAACGCCGAAGTTCTATCTTTGAAAAATCAAAGAATCTGGTGGATCATCATTTCGTTCGTTGTGAGGAAGAACACAAACTAAAGATGAAAACAACGTTGTTTGCACCTTTCGCGTTTGAGCATCGACGTCGTTTTTGTCCTAAGCGCGGACACTTGGGCATATGTTCGCGTTAGTTGACATACTAATGTGCGACAGTGCTTTCCTTTCATTGCAGCGGGCAATGCGGCTGGTTGTGGTGTGTTGGATGAGATTTCAGCGCTCATCCAATGACCATACGACCTACTGCATTTGTTTTCTTTATTTCCGGTTGTACTAGATCACAACCTCTTTTCAACTTTGGAGCTTGTTTGAAATTATTTTTTTTTCAATTAATTTTGGCTCCATTTTTAACCTACAAAATACACAAAAAAAATTAAAAAGTATGTAAGCATTAAACATTTACACTCCAATTTATAATATTAAAATAATTATTTTTAAATAAATAAGATCAAAATAATTAATCCCATTGCCAAAAATTTATTTGAAACAATTAATTAAGAATAATTAATGTGTTAATTAATCAAATTAATTAAGAGTTAAGGCCAAAAATAAAAATAAAATTATTTGGATAGATGTTGTACACATCTCATATTAAAATAATTTTAAAAAAATTAAAAGAAAAAATAAGTAATTTTGATGAATTGTTGTATCCATTTTATTTAAAAGAATTATTTATTTAAATCCTAAAAATATAAAAAAAAAAACAAATTGGTAAAATATTTCTTATATTTATTTTAATATTTTGTGTATTTAAAAAGATCAATTTAAATTCAAAAAGGTGAAAGAAAAATTAATTTCAAACCAACCTTTAAAGTTTTAAAATATAAATAAATTCATAATCGGGTGTAGCCGAAAACAAATGAATTTAATAAATTAAATAAAAATAAATTTATAATATAAATAAAACTACTATATTATCTAATATATCATTTAAATTTTAAGTAGTTCAAATAATTATACTAAAAAAATAAAGTTGAATATATTTAAATAAAAAATATGAATTAAATTATAAATATCTCATCTAAATTAAATATTTATTAAAAAAAATTGATTTAATTTTTTTTGGTATAAACTAACTCTAAATCTATTAAAGAAATTATTTCATTTCATTTTTTTTATTAATTATATTAAATAAAAAAATTAAAATATAAATAAAACTATTACCTAATATATTATATAATATTACATTTAAAATTTAATAATAGTGATTTATAAAATTAGTATTAATTTAAAGTTTTATTTCTTTATTAATAAAGATTAATATTAATATATTAATATGTATGACAGAAATAAGATAACCCAGGGAGACCCACTATTTCTTAACTAAGATATCATTGGAAAGCGGTTTACTGCAAAGCTTTATACCAGTTTTCACTCTCACGTTCATTATGTAAAGGTTTTATAACTTTTGCTGATCTGATCCCATGAATAGTTTTTTTAATATTTATTTTATTATATTTAAGAATTTATTTTAATATAAATTAAAAATTTTCATTTAAAAAAATAATAGTATTAATATATATGTATATAATATTAATTAATATCTACTGTTAGATAAATTTGTTAGATAAATATTACCGATCAATAAGAACTTAACTCAACAAACTTATTGTGCAGGAACGGTCAAGATATCTATCCGGTCAATAAATCAAGCCGGCTAGAAGAAGCAAATGACATCTAAAACCTGAAGCTATCTAGTTGAACTGAACAACCGGTAAACATAAAGTGAAACATACAATCCAAATCCAACGAAAAGATTATTTAGAGAAAGAAGTCAAGGATATCAAATTGAGAACAGTTTACAAATTGGTGCAAATAAACACTTTGAGTATATGCAGAAGATTACATCAAAGGATCAGACTGTGACATTGCCATATTCATATCATCTGTAGGCTGCAAAAGATTGCCTGAAGAAAAGTTACCATTTTGGTATAAGTCAAAAGAGCAACTTCCCAGGTGCAGACAACTGACCAACCGACAATTGCTATAATCAAGCAAAGACAAATGAAGCCGGTCTGATTCATGTCTTGGAAACCAAAACCACATTTAATGCTATGCTAGCTGATCCTCTGCTCAACCAATCAGATTCAAGGATTGCCCTGAAGGTATCCGTTGAAGAAATGTGACCGTTGGCACATTTCACATATAAAAGGAGAAGCTGAATAACAAGAAGATATAGACACACATACAGAAGAGTTGTGAGCGAACAAACTACAAAATTACAAAGTGATCAAAATCCCTTATCTCTCTAAAAGATTCAAAGCTTAAGTGTGCATTTGTAAAGTGTATTACAATCTCTGTGAGAGTTGTAAAGAGTGATTATCGAGCAGTAAATAAGACTCGATTGTGTATTGTGTGTGAGTATTCCTTAGTGAATATCCTTCTCGTTGTTTGAGAAGAAGGTGTGACATAAGAGTTTTATCTCCGAACATCCATAAAAACCTGTGTCCTGTGTTCTATTTTCTGTCGGCTCTATTCTAACCGACTCATATCATCCTAACTGCCTCACTAACCTTCAAACCGATATTCTCCAAATCTCATCTCTATCCATCTTGTGTGTTGCTTCAATCTGAAACAAACCACTTCCGTACTTGAACTCGGTTCAAGGGTTTGTGATAGCTTGTGTAGTATTGAAACCGGTGTTAATTCCTAACCGAATTAGTGCCAACCGTTGAGTGTTGTCAGAGATTATCCTTTAGCCGGACCCTGGTCCACCATCGTCGATCTAGATCCTAACATATACTAGTAAGAAAATTTAAAAAACTTTATTTTTATCTAATTCCATAAAAAAAAAGGATTTTGTTTTTTTAATAAAGTTCAGATAAATTTTAAATAACTTTTTCCTCAAACGAGCTAAGTAGAATCACTTACAAAATAATAATATTTATCATTTTTTTTGTTTGCAATATTTTTTTAATAAAAAATAAAATTACCATATATAATTTTCTAAATTTTATGTCCTTTCTACCTTTAATCTTTTTGGGATTATTATTAAAGTTCTGGTTCGGATCATTTTAATAACCTAGAATGGAAAATAAATAATGATTTTAGGAAGATGAGAATATTTTTGATAAGATGACTTAAAAAGTATAAATATATAATAATAAAATAAAAAATATTAATTTAAATATAAAGTATTTTAGTATTTTGGAAAATGGTACAATTAATGATAGAAGTAGTGAAATAATATTTGAGTGGTTTGAATAACTCAAAACGAACAAGGCTTTAGATTTTATGTTTCAAGGTTTAATTTAATATCGTTACCAAAGCCGGCTAGCTAACAGTGTTAAACGAAATTTCAAACTTTAAAATAGTCCTTATATCTTTTGTTAACGTGGATAATCTCATTAAAAAAAATTAGATAGATATAAGTAGTACATGGTATGAGTAGGTTATGAATTAATTAGGTTTTGAATTAATTAGGTTTACATTTATTGGAAGTTAGATAGGTAGGAATGTAGGATATGATGAGTAGGTAAGTACGTAGGTCTCTATTTAAAAAAAAGTACGTGTAGGATGACAAGAACATGAGTAAATTAAGTTAAATGTTGCTGGAAACACATTTTCAATCAAAGTATCTTCACCATGCTTTAAACATTTGTATTGGATCTATATATTAGTACGTTGTTCCAATAAAAGAGCATATATAACATGTATTCATCAGATCAACAATGTCATATGAATCTACTGTTAATTATTTAGTTATACAAAGAAACAACATGAAATTTCCCAATTTTATGTTTAATTAGCATCAAGTATATATACTAAGAGATTTAATTAAGGCCGTGTAGGACTTTCACGCTAAGGTATTTATGTATAGTGTAGGTTATTAATTACATGAGAAAATGATTATGTGTTATAAATTGATCATATGATTGATGAAGTTGATTACAGATATTGATAATTAACATTTTAATCTCTTTTGTTTTGTTGATGTCTATCGTTATTTATGATGTTAATTTGTTCTGAACTTGGCCTATATATATAGAACAATGACTATATATATGATCACTGATTTGCGGGTATGGGTATCAACTAAACCTTTGTAAAATTCAAATAAAATTTTCAAAAATCATTAAAATATATAGAAAACCCTCATAAATGTCAATTTGAAAAAGAGACAAGTCATCAAACAGATTGATATACGAAACAAACATAGTGTTAGTGCACTTTTCCAATGTAACCAAACTATATATGAACCATTAATCTTTGAATCACGCTGCTCATGCCTCACTTCTTCGCAACTAATAAAATGTAATAGCAACTCTAACCTTAAACTATTTATCTCGATATGATCACTGAACGGCGTCTATGAATTATATGTACGAACCAAATAAAATAAATTATTCAAAAATCATTAAAATGTTGAGGGTGTATCAACAATTAATTGATAATCCTGCTCCCCCTCAACATAAAAACATCAACACATTGTTTTTGGATAATTCTGGCTTTAGTATATTGACACAATTATCAAATCTTTTATTATCAAGTAAGGTACAAATCATCAATAATTGATAATTTAAATAATTGATGATCGATACAAGATAATGGGACTTCTCACCCTATGAGTACCATCAAACCAAATTAAAGAACAAGAGATGTGATCTTGGTTCAACCATTGCCCATTAACGGTTACAGTAAATGGTTTTCTTTGTTTCAGATGGACAAAAGAGAGCACATTTGGCTCCACACTGACATAGACTGTGTTATCTCCTCCACTAATCTCTGCATGATATGTAGAGTTAGCATGTCCAACGTTTGTTACGATTCTTGAGAATTGAATAGTGAAAAATGAATTCTCATGGATTGAAGCTGTCATTGCAGGGTAATTGAGATCTTTTGCATATGTTCTAATTATCCGTTTTGGACATTTCTTTTTTCCTTTTAAAATATTCTTCAACTTGTCTCCTTCCGAGCCTAAACTACAAAACATTTTAAAATAATCGTCAATAAATGTCTCGTACACGAGTCCAGGATATGCAGCCTTCACTGGATCAATATGTCCTGATCCGTGCCCGAGTTCAGCATTTAAATTGTACTCTCCATTCATATTACGAGCTACATGAAAGTCATGAATCAATTCAATCTCATGATTCATGAAAATTTTAAGTAATGAATTATTATAATTCAATTATCGTACCAGAAGTCATAAGAGATGATTTAATAGCAGAAGCTGACCAATCAGGATGTTTTGATTTCACATAAGCAACTGCACCAGCAACATGAGGACACGCCATGGAAGTTCCGGACAAGAAGGAGTAATTGCTATAGAGACTATGAAAGTTTTTAATTGGAGATGCATAAAAAAACTTGGGAGGATATGCAGCTAAGATATTTATTCCCGGTGCAGTTATATCAGGCTACTCGTACATACCATGCATGCATGCATAGAAAACAACAAAAGAATAACGTCTAACATTAGATTAGATTAGATTAGATTTAGTTGTATCATAAGTAATTAATCAAAAGATCGACAATTGAACTACGTACAAAAAGCATGCATTGTGTTGATAATTAAGGGACCAAAGCAATACTACAAATCTGTCAATTACTATAGTCTATAAATATACCTTAAAAATTTGGGGAAGAATTGTATTTGGCCCTCTGCTGGATAAAGAAGCTAGGATGGGAATATGATTCTTTATAATATCACTCTTTGTTATGCGTGCTGAGTGCAATACTTTAGACTTGAGGTAAGATGATTCAATATAACGAAAATCGGATTCATTAAGAATCGCGGTAGGTATAGAAACGATAATAGCTTCATCTTCTGATTGCTGATCTTGTCGAAAAATGACCCCGCTGGCACCAGCAAATCCAGCTGTTGTGATAACATCTGGCTGTAGAGAGTCACATACTAAAATCTTTCCCTTTACCAAATGAGGATCTACACAATTAACATTACATTGCCTGCATGTGAATGAAATGTAATTAGAATATATATTGATTCAATTAATTAATTAATTAAGCAAATTAATCATGTGCAAGGATTTTAATTAATTAATGTACCTTGCAAAGGATTCATTACAATGGTTGGAGACACTTTTTCCATACACCAACCTTATGCTATGGTTACTTTCATCAAAAGAATTCACGGAAGTACTCTATTATTGCATGCAAAATCACATTTACATATTATTATATATTAATCAAATAACTTAAACTACATTATTAATAATACTTACTATCAGTGATCGGCCATTTCCAAGGATAAGTTTATTTAAAATTTTTCTATCTGCACTAGCTGCCACTGTGAAAATCCATGGTGCGTTTCCATTTGACCATCCCAAACCATGTATTCCATTATTTCCGGCAGCATTTACGGTCAAAATGTCGTTTTGTATAGCGTGAAACGAGCCGATGGCAATAACATCGTCACTCATATTTTTTATGGTATCGTAAGAAATTGAGATGGTGATAATGTCGACGTTGTCTGCAATTGCATCATCAAATCCAGCTAATACATTATGATCATCACAAAGTAAATTACTGCACACGGTGTATGTAGCAATTCTAGCCGACTCAACACCTCCTCTAGCAGTTCCATTTGCTATACCAAAAAAACTAACATTTTTCACTGGATTTCCAGCCACAATAGAAGCTGTGTGTGTCCCATGATCATCAGTACAATTTGAAGATTCTATCGGGCTATAATATCTCGCTCCAATTAGTTTCCTATATATATATATATATAGAATACTTAATTAGATGAAAAATTCATAATAATTAATTAATTAATTAGAAAAAAGAACCATGCATGCATTACTTGTTGCAAATGAAATTTTTGCCTCCATTACAAACACCTTTCCATTTTTTTGGAATATGGGATAAACCGTAATCAGAAAAACTTTCTGACTCAAATAGCACTCCACTATCCAGGTGCCCAATTATGATGTTACTTTCCAGAGTTGGATTGCGATGATGATATTGTTTGTAAGGAAATCCCATGTAATCCCAAGATCTCGTAGTTTGAGTTCTCAATTGATTACTTTTAAAAATAGAAACAACTCCTTCAAATCCTATATATATAGTTGCAATGAATTATAACATGTTCTTAAGTATTTGTTTATAAGTAAAAAAAGATTTTTGGGAATATAAATCCTTACTTTTCAACTTTAATACTTCTCTTTCCGTTAGATTAACAACAAAACCATTAAAACTTCTCGTATAACTTCTCACCAATATTTTTTCCACCATCCTAATCATAGATATAAACATAAAGTGAGTAACTTTCATAATAAAACTTTAGTAAACAAATTAATCTCAAATATGTTTAATTAATATGACGTTTCTTAGGTTTATATTTGAATTGTTTTTCTTAATATTTATTTTTGTTCATATTCAAAGTTACTAGATGAAAATTTATTTTATTTAAAAGTTCTTATAGAAAAACTATAATATAGACGGCTAATTATGGAACAAAGCCCAATTCATTATCTATGAAAACAAATCTAAATTTCTTTAGAAGATAAAATAATATAAAAGTTTTTCATAACAACACCATACAATATGTCAATATCTCTCTTAATCTTATAAAAAAAATAACAAAAGAAAAATAAAACATAAATGAAAATAAAAATTAACCACAAACTTATTGTTATGGCCTAAAGCTTGGAGCATATCCATGTGATGGAGTCGAGCTAAATATTCTCCTTCAGGAAGACTACCCATATAAACGATGTGTACCTACAAAGTAACATAATTTTTTTTTTTATCATTATATATGTATATATATATATATATATAATTAGTTTTAGGATAGTTACCTTTCTTTCTTCATCTATTGATTCAGAGGACAACCCAATGACTGAAGCTATGTAAATGACCTGCAAGACAATGTAAAACAAATGCACAAAACGAGTTTTTGACATTATAGAACTATATCAGCTTCCTATTCGTTAGGATCCAATTATATATATATATAATTGCATTAACCCATTTAATTAAGAAAAAACAACTTATACAGTTGTATATAAAAACATTAAAAGTATTTTAATTCACTTGATTACAAAATTATTTTAAAAATCTTTGCTTTTTATTACTCATTTCCAAATATTACCGTACATTTATTTTTAATTGATATAATTATATCAATGATTTGGAAAGATATAAATTAATAATGGCTAATTACTGATTTGAAAAGATTTTATGTAATTTCCACATTTAAAACTTTTCCAATTTTGTAAGAAAGCAAATTAGGTAATTAAATTAAAACATTATTTTTAAAGATTTTGATAATACCTGACTGCCTTTATAATCTATTAGGTAAAATAATTAATTTCATTCAAATTTTAATAATATGGGGACTGTTGTAATCAAATTACGATTTGATTTTTTATAAAATTCGGTTTAAATTAATTAAACATAATTAATTTTAAAAAATATTATTTATTTGAAAACATAATCGCCAATTGATTTTTTTTTAGAAAAATGGTGCACGTATACAAACATGTTTTACACTCTAAGTTTCGTTTTGTTTCAAAATTTGGTAATACTTGAGAAAGGACTTTTGCACTATGTCATCCGTACTCGTTTTAAAAACAATCTCTACCTATAAATTTGGTTTTTGAAAATTTGTTGTATAACGTTTGAGTTTTAACCAATTATTCTACCGATCCTAGTTCATACTTCTAGGTTTTAACATTATTTGAAATATTGAAACAACAATATTGAAATGATGGTATTTGTTGCTGATGATTACTAGGGAGGGGTATACCTGAAAAACATTAGTCATTTTAAGGGTGTTAGGGTTTAGAAATAAAAGTCAAATGAACATTGGGAAAAACATTTGTTGGGAAAATATCCCAAAAATATTTTGAAGTCATTTTCTGATCTCTCGGGATTTTTAGAAAATGAGCTGGTTTCCCAAAATTACAAAAATAATTTTGGATTTTAAAAAGTGAAACCAAACATGCTTTAGGACCGGAGTCCTAGGCTTTGGGTCCGATTTTATCGGTCGGAGTCCGGAGACCCTTGGTTTGGGCTCGGGATCATCAGTCTAGGTACCGATGATTCTCGGTCGAGATGCTGAGGAGGCTTGATTCTCAGCTAGAATTCTCGGCCGAGGTGTATAAACTTGTCGGTCCAAGGCTAGCTCGGGGCTAAGTTCCTTGGTCATGAGTTTAGGATTCTCGGTCCTAGGGTTTGACCTCTCAGCCCTCGATCGGACTCCTCGGTCTTGGAAGAAAATCCTCAATCGGATATATCGGTCCTAGCTCAAAAATATCGGTCGGACCTTTCGATCCTATCTGAAATTATATGTCTTATGTCGAATTTTCTCGGTCATAGGTCTCGGTCAAGACCGAAGATTTTCAGTCCTCGGTCAAACCTCTCAGTCCTCAAGAACACCAAAGTGAATTTTTTGTAATTCGTTTTTAGCTCTAATTCTTTGATCTAAGAGTTTGAGTAGCTTCACAAAGCTCCCAGAAATATGTTGATTATCATCTCAAGGTATTAATATTATAGATGATGATCAATTTGTTCAAAATTGTTTATGATAAAAAAATGGATTTTTGATTTAAAGGTTATTTTGAAGTGTAAGGAGTTATCCAATATCTTTTTTATACTGCATATACTTGATTGATACCAAAACAAAAAATTGACGACTAGTTTGAACCAATTCAAGAACTCAAAACTAGGTGATACTCGGGAAAGGTCTTTTGCACTATGTTTTCTCAGTAGTAATTAAAATATTTTGCCCTAAATTAACCCATAGCTGCATAACTCTTTCTTCCTCTCTTATTTCTCTCTCTTCATATTCATTTATGTAGTGCCTCCTCCGCCAGGCTTCCTCCCTATATTTCTTCTTTGTGATTTAATGATCGCTCTAATCTTTGTGATTCAATGCTCGCACCATTGTAGACATTTTCTTAATCGCTTTTGTAGATCCATTTTTCTCTTCTTGAAGAGATGAGAAAAGTATATGTCATCATTTACATTGTCGTATCAATTCTCTTCTTGGTTCTTATTTCTCAATCTCCGAATAAATCATCGCAAGACCATCACCGTCGGCTCAAGCTATGTTCCAACTTATCCTTTGTTGGCGGTCTAGGAGACAAGCGTCGTCACGATCATGTTTCATTTGACCCCTTGTTGTCAACATTGAGATGAGAATGGAGGATAAGGAATGGGAGAAGATGTATTTTGAACATTCCCACCCTGAATTCACGTACCAAGCTACTGGAGATTATTCTCAACCAGTATGGGAGGATTATCTGAATGATGAAGCAGGGAAGTTCAATGTGACCGAAAGGTTAGTTTTGTTGTTCCCTATGCTGGGTGTCGATCCTCCATATGGATTTTGAAGAATACGAAAATGGAAAGTGTTGCATCTAACTTAGAGAGAGATGGATCTTCATGATAAGAATAAGGACGGTTTCATCTCCTTCACCGAGTATGATGTTCCTTGCAAGGTTCCTAGCGCCATGTTCATCTTCAATCTTCGTTCTTCGTTCTTCGTTCTTCGTTCTTCGTTCTTCGTTCTTCGTTCTTCGTTCTTCGTTCTTCGTTCTTGATTCTTCATTCCATCTTTTTGAATTTTCAGATTTGTTGTTTTATCTATAATAATCAACATTCATTTTCAGATCTGAATCCAATGTGTGTAACATCATCGGACTGTTCATTTACGGTGAGAAAGGGATGGAGAAGAAGGGATCGAAATAATTTCCAGATCTTAAAATTATTTAATATTATCACCGAGAGAATTGGCTCTACTCTTGGTAAAACAAATATAATTATCTCCGAGGGCAGTAAATGCTTTCGGTGATAATAATTTTTCCTTCACCGATATTCGAAATAGCGACACCGTCCGAAAGCATTAGTCGCCCTCAGTGATAACTATCACCGAAGATAAATAGGCTTTCACCGAGAGATTTCACACTCGTTAAAAACCATTTTTTACTAATGATAATTGAGTTATCATCTCAATTAGTTTTTGGTGGATATCTGGTTGGAAAGAAATTTTCTAACTTTCAATGATCGTAGTCGTCCGATGCATATCATTCATAATGACGCTTTTTGAGATCCGTTCCAAAACACTGGTAAAGTTGGTCGGGGAGTTAATCATTCTTCTCGATACCTACGAGGTTGATAACCTATTGAGTAACTTTTTTTTCATATCATGTTTTTCCGTTGTGTGCTTACACGATTAATATCTTTCTTAATATAAATTGACCTTTTTAAAAAAAACACACACACTAACATCCCGTCATTAGGGATGAATTTTTTTTTCAGGTGTTATTTTACACTAAAATTCTATTCCAACGGTATTTTACTTCTTCGCTGATTTATTTAGTGTAAGTTTGATATCGATGATTGTTGAGGAAAGTACTTGGAAAATATCAAGTTTAGGGTTTTAGAATCTAAAAATAAATTTCAATCATGCCCTTTTAAAAATATTTTTTTGTGAGAATATATTGAAGTTGTTTTCTATTTTTTGGATTTTTAAAAAATTATTTGGGCCTCTAATTTTAAAAAATAATTTTGAAAGTTTAAAATCACAACCAAACAGGCCATAGGACCGGTCCTTTCGGTCTATGGTGCAACCCCCTCGTTCTCGTGTTAAAATCATCGGTCTTAGATCTATACCTCTCAGTCGGTTGTAGGAAACTCTCAATTGAGATGCGAGAGGCTCTCGGGCCTGGTAAAAGGTTCCTCGGTCGGGTGTGGGAAGCTCTCGGTCGAGGTGTGGGGAGCTCTCGGTCATGGGATAGAGATCCTCGGTCGGGTGTAAGATACCACAGTTGGGGTGGGAAGAGTTCTCGGTACTGGACTAGAGATCCTCGGTTAGGTGTGAGATTCCTCGGTCGGGGTGCAAAGATCTCTCGGTCTTAGGCTATGAATCCTCATTCAGTTGCGAGATTTTTCGGTTGAGATGTGAGGAGCTCTCGGTCTTGGGCTAGGAATCCTTGGTCGTGTGCGAGGAGCACTCAGTCCTTGGTTAGGAATCTTTGGTTAAGGCTAGATTTTTCTTGGTCGGGTGTAGGGGAGGATTTGATTTTCTCGATTCTAAATCGAACCCAAGTTAAGCCCTCGGTTGGACGTCAAGAACATCAAACTATAGGTTTGATTATTTCGATTGGGGCCCTGATTCGTTGATCTAAATGCATGGGGAGCTTCGTTTGGTCTCAATGATCACTTATAACATCATCCCGATATATTATTTTATCGTAATGATGATCCATTTAAATCAAACAATTTTGAAGTGAAAAACATATTTTCATTTTTTAAGGTTTAATGAAGCATAAGGAGCTTCCCATTAATTTCCTTATACTTCATATGGTTGAATGAAACCAAATCAAGAACACTGACTGTTCATTTTGATCAATTCAATAACTTAAAATTGTATTTTAAAAAAATAGGTTTTGATCAAACATGATCGGGATTACTTTGAATTGGTTTGGATATACTCCTAACATCCTTAGAAACATGTTGAAAATGTTTTTGAGTTGTTGTTCTTTGAGTAAGAGCTCAAGAACAAAAACTCAATTTTGAAAATTTTCAAAATCAAATTTGGGTATTTTTGATTTAGGTTGATTGATTCAGTTTTGTTTTGATAGAAAGCTTACAAATAATATCAGGATTTTTCCCAATCAAGAAATTGAACAATCAAACCGTATATGAAATTAGTCGAACTGAAATGTAAAAATTTTCAATTTGAACTGGTAAATTGAAATACAATAGAATTAGAAGCTTACTATGATTTGAGGAACACTCCTGAACTTTTTTAGAAGTTTTCTAAATGTCCAGATCCGAACTTTATAGCCTTATACAAAGATTTGAAATTTATAAAAAAAATTTTTTTGAATATTTTAATTGCGAATTTCGTTTGAGATTGATTGAGGGCTTCAAAATAGATTCATTGCCTTTAGTTTGCCTAGAGGAGGTTATTTATAGCATCACAAGGTTGATTAATCGACCCAGTGGATCAAACTTCAGTCAAAATTCATTAATGGCGTCTTGTATGTTCTTCGTCTAGTTGATCGATGATGCCTAGGGTTGTAAGTGAAAAGATCACCATAGTAGGGTGATCGTTTCAGTCGATTTGGTTGAGTATCGATTGAGTTCCACTTTTGAAAAATCAAAAATTTCGACCATTAATGATTGTTGTTCATCGTAATAGTGAAAGTCCTGGATTTATAAATGGAAATAAACTTCCCTACTCCACTAATGTGGGATAAGTAAGGCAGAAGTTTAAAATCAACCATCATGAAAATATAGGTTGTGGCAAAAATAAAATCCTTATGGGCAATACCAACATTTTAAATGAAGAATCCTAGCACCCAAAAGTGATTTGTTTATTATTTAATTTGTTATTCTGAAACAGGAAAGGTTTGCTACAGATTGAGATAAGTAGTGAATACCCATAACTTATTAGTATGTAGGTTAAATTCCTATTTTTTAGCTTCAAGAAGATATGGTTGATGTAACAAAGTCTTCAAATCCATGCCTATAATTTTGTGTAAATGAGGAAAGAATGACGTGTCACATAAAGGGTGAGGAGAAAGGGTGAGGAGAGATAGAAGAGAGAAAGTTTGTTATTTTTTCAACGAATCAGATTGCGCAATTCTCTCTCAAATTTTCTCTTCCAAATTTCTCCCCAAATCATTTCTCTTAATATAATTATGTCTTTTCGCTATATTTTTTTTTTAATAATTTATAATGGCACAATAAATGTGTTAAATTACCAATTAATATCAAACTCATCTTTATATTTATATATATATATGCATGCCTTGATTACTTATTTAACATTAACATAATTTTGATATAGCCGTGTAATTTAGTGGTTAAAGTTTGACTTTCTAAAGTCTAAATTGATATTTGTCAATTTACAAAGTCCAAGGTCTAGGTTGAAAGGTTCAATGGTAGCTTTTCCAATAAGATTTTTCTCATTTAGTTTTTTTCAATTTTTTTGAATGATTAATTTCATTTATAAAATGATTTTTAAGTAGTAATATTAAACACTATATAAAGTAACATTATACAAAGTTTACAAAATCAGTAAATTCATTCTATAAGGAAAAAAAGAAATGAATCTGTTTCTCCTCGGCTAATCAATATGTACAGTTAGATCAGATTTTGGAAGACATAACTTAATCTATTTCAAAATCAATAGATAAATTATGAGAATTTGAATTATTAAACTATTTTCAGGGAAAAATATATGATTTGTTCATGATACAAGTAAAATTGTGTGATTTTTGAAATTACTATAAAATTTAATTAATAACTCTCAAAGATTTATTTTTTATTTTTTGAGAAATCTAAATAATTGTGTAAATAAAGTAGATATAAATAATAGAAATAACTATTCTCACTAAGGGTGTGTTTGATGAGGGGAATTGGAATTGGAATTCTAATTCGAATTGTATGAGAATTGACATTAAATTATAATTCAATTCCAATGTTTGGAAAAATTATAGAATTGTAATTCAATTCCAGGTTTTATGTTTGGAAAAATGATAGAATTATAATTTAATTTCAATTCCTATGTTTGTAAAATAAAATATCCGTTTAAAATGTTAACTTTTTAAATAAGTTTTTACGTTTTTGGCACATTTAATAAGTTTATGACATGTTTAACACATTTAACACTTTTTTGACATTTTTAACACGTAATTGACATGTTTAACACGTTTAACACATTTTTCGCGTATTTGACATTTTTAATACGTTTAACATGTTTTTTGACATGTTTAACACGTTTTTACATGTTTAACACATTTTTTTTACATGTTTAACACATTTTTACACATTTAACATGTTTTTCACGTTTTTCACGTTTTTGGCATGTTTTTGACATGTTTAACATGTTTAACACGTTTTTCATACGTTTAACATGTTTTTCATGTGGAGAGAGGAGTTGGACGGCAAAACCTAGGTGAAGTGCGAACTGTGCGATCAGCGTGCCGTGTGTGCCGCGATATGCTGATAACATATTCGCGGTCGTAATTGTCGTTGAAGAAACCCTCGGTCGTAGTTGCAAAAAATCACACACCGTTCGTTGTCGTGCGAACTGTGTCATCTGTGCGATTTGTGCGATCCGTGTTCCGTGTGCGTTGTGATTTCATCTCTCGGTCGAAAGGGTCGTATTTTCGTAGAAATCTACTAAATCTACTCATCGATCTCTCGATCAAGACTAGAGTACATCAGTAAATCAATTTCAAACCCATGTGTACTGTAAAGTTGTTAAAAGCTTCGCTGACACGAATCCGTCCGTGTCGGCCACTTTAAATATGACTTTTGCAAATATCGTAGCTTCAGCAGTACGGGAAATTCCCTCTTTGTCAATAGTTGGTACAAGCCTAACCAACTCTCTTAATCGGGCAATGGGTGAATCCAACACATGCTCCCCTGATCCTAAGACAGAAAATTCGAATGCAATTAACCTCCACATAGGCTCAGGAGAGAATCACACGAATATCCTCTTTGAAAATCATGGGTCTCCAAAGCCAAGAGGAAATGGTAGAAATTTGACTGACGTGAGCAAGAGCAATAATAAGTATTTTGTAGTCAACACGACATGTATGTTTTCTATCAATCCCAATAACACTCATGAGATGAATGCAAATGATAATAGAAATGTTAGTGAAATACATGCTGATAACCTAGATTGTGATAGTCTAGGACATGCTCTAGGAAAAGATAGAGTAATTCTGGAAAATAGTCTAGGAAATAAAAATGCACAGGTCATTAACTCGGATTCTAATGGGAATCAAATTCAACTTGAGACTATTGAGATACCTGACTCAGACGAAAAAGCGGGGAAAGTAATCCAGAAAGAATTGGAAAGAGAAAGAATTAATGTAGAAAATTTGGGTGAAACAGAAAAAATGCAGAAAACGACAGCAAAAGCATTGGGTAAAGAAACAGACCCGAGTAAATGGAGGGTCGGTTTTAATGAAAGGGCCAACCTGAAAGGGCTTAGAAATCAGATAACAAAATTATTGATACATGGAAAGAAATGTCAAATTGTTTTAAGCAAAGAGACAAGTCAACAATACACAGAGCAACTCAACCTGCATTACCTGCAAAACTGGAATCTCCTAAAAAAAGAGGAGTACGATATTATTGTGAGCTGGTCTGTTGAAACTTTGAGAGAGCTCTCTAAATACCCCAAAACTAGAGTCTACTTTATTAAGAACCATTCTAATTGGAATGTTGACCAGGTCTGGAAGAAAGCTGAAGAACAGAGCAAAACTCAAGGGAAAGATCAGAAAATAGAGCAAAAGCATAGTAAAGATCAGAAAACAGGGTAAAACTAGAGTAACGAGCAGAATGAACAACAAAAACAGAATGCAGGACAGAAGAACAAAAGGGAAACAAAAACTGACAACCTAGTTTAAGAAAGGGGGGAGATTTTCTTTGGAGCATTTAAGCCAAAGGTTGAAATTACAGGTTCCCCGTTTAAATTCAAACTACCCCAAGAAGTTGAGGAGAACTGCGTAAAGTCATGGAAGAATGTCATAGTGAGAAATTTCATCAGAAGAAACAAGGTGCCATTTCTAGTAACCAAAAAAACCCTAATGGAACAATGGGGAGAAAATGGTCTAGAAAAAGTAACATCAAACATTCATGACTTGTACTTTCTCAAATTCAAAGAAGGATCAAATCTCGAAAATATTCTGATCAACGGACACACATTTATTAGGAAAAACTACATGAAACTCGAAAAATGGGCAGAAGGTATGAACCTCTTCAGCAAGCCCAAAGAAACTGCGCAAATCTGGTTCCAATTGCGCAACATCCCTCCCCACATGTATAACCCTGAAACCTTAAGTCACTTTGTGAGCCTATTGGGAAGTCCACTCTACATGGACCCAACTACAGAAAAAGGTGAGCATATGACTTATTTTAGGATGTGCATTGAGATACACCCGAGATCAAATCTTCCATACCAGATGACGGTAACGGGCAGAAAAGGTAAACCCACAATTATGAGAATCTTATATGAGTGAAGGCTGAGTAGATGCTTTGATTGTAACACATTCGAACATGTCTATTACAAGTGCACGAAAATGATTAAAGAAGAAAGGAAGAAGAAGATCGAGCAAAGGATAGAAAAGAAATAGAAAGAAAAACATGAAAGGTTAGAAAAGGAAAAGGCGGAGAATGAAAGACAGAAAGAGGTTACTAAAGAATCAGTATTGAGTAAGAGGAAGGATCAAGATAAAGAAGACTCAGAACAGGGTTTTGAAGAACAGGGTTTTGAAGAACAGGGGAAGGAAGATAGAGTGGTAAGAGATTCATAATCAAAGGCTGAGAATGAAGAGATAAGGTTGACCATAGAAACACGAAAATCCCAAAACAGCAAGGTAAGCAAATTAAGAAAAATACAATTCCTTATAGCCCTGCTATATGGAAAAAACAGAAAGGAAGAAAAGAGAAATAAATCTGGAACATCTTCTTTTCATTAATGAACTTAATGACATGAAATATTAGAGTGTTAAATGACCCTATAAAGAGAAGAGATGTTAGAAGAATAGCAGAAAGAAATGAAATCACAGTATTTGGAATTCTTGAAACAAAAGTCAGACAAAGTCAATTAAAGGCCATGCGAATTCGATGTTGATTGTGAAAATGACAACCAATTGCTCGACAAAGACCATGTATTTCAATTTTTTTATCTTATGTACACAGTACATGCACAGATATTTATAATATTCAGAATTATACAATTGTTAGTTATTTATCGAGGCCTCAAACATTGTGAATGAAGAATGCATAATTCTTGGGAAACTTTTTTGTCACCCAATGAAGCTTATACATTGAATAATAATTATGCATTACACATTAGTTTTGGTATTAGGAAACAACATTTTATTAGTCTTGTCACAGGTTATCACTATATTTGTAATAAAGCATGAAGTAGGGACCATAGACCTAGTATGACATGAAGTAGGGACCATAGACCTAGTATGACAGTTCAAGTACAACACCTAAGGGGCTCTCACAATTGTATGTTTCACGAGATCATTTATCGGTTAAAAAGCTTGCAAGTGAAGAAGTTATATCTTCAAAATAAGTGTCTAACATGTTAAGCATAGAGTGTAGAAGTCATTCTCGTGATAACTAATTTAAAATTATAGACAACCTAAAATTTCAACTAAAGATTGGATTTAAAAATTTGAATTAAACTTATTTTGACTAATAAAAACACCCATTATTTAGCGCTTGGTACAACCGCTCCGGGTGCAACAACAAGTACCAATTTAACTTCATTTTGTCTTTAAATTAAATTTAATTCATTCTCACTAAGGTGATAGTCGTCATTTTGGTGTAAGTCTTCTCTAATCAGTCGAATCAAGCATATTACTGGTTTTGTATAATGATATCATATTTTATATTTCGTAATCTCTATCATATTATTTACATTTTAAATACATGACTATCGAACATAATCATCTATTTCAACATCAATATTTGTATTATTATTTAGAGATGATTTTGAGGCACAACACAAACACACGATATCAAAATATGGAGATGATGAATAACTAACAATATCGTCGTCGCCTTAGTCTGCAACATCGTTATCTAGAAATAGAGCATAACAGATGCAACGACGTTTGAGAATAAAGTAAGAAATTATTTCAAGACGAATGAACGTGAATGTTTTGTCTATAGTAGGACTTAAGAAAAAAATAGATATACCACGTATAAGAGGAATTTGTATATATTTTTAATATAAAATAATATTTTATAATATTTTAAATGATTTTAGAACAATTTCTAAATAAATGTACAATAAGTAATTCAAACAAAAAATATATATGTATATGAACAAATTAAAATAAAATAATGTATATTAAGATATTTAACTTAGTTTAATATTTGACAATATCAAAACATTATGTGTTGAGTTGGGCTATAATATATAGAGATAAAAAAAAAATAATTAAAAATATTAGATGGGATATAAAAAGATTAGAGAAGTAACAATAAATAAATGGGCTGCTTGATCTTCCTGACTTTACATCTTCATATTTGAGGAGTGAAATTAAAAGAAAAATCCTCTAATTTGAAATTACAATATCTATTTTGAAATATTAAATTTCCAATTTTTTTTTATATTAAAAACACATTAATCAAACGTACTCAATATAATAAAAATAAATAAAAAAGAAAATTTGGCTTAAATATGAAATTTGTAGCTGTTAATGTTATGATGCCTACGGTTTTCTGGCCATTTTAGTACAAACATGGTAAATACCGAAGATTTCACATAAAATTATGGTATATCAAATATTCTATATAGATTTATATACATACATAGGTAAATTCACCTGTTTATTATTTATAAAAATAATACTATATAAAAAAAGAAATTAATTAATCTTTGAGATAAAAATCAAGTGTTTGGCTGTATGACATCTCTTCTTCCAAAATGTTTAACTTACTCTTCACTTAGGCCCTCCGTTTTTTCAAAACCAAACAATACTTTGTTTTTTAAGATTTCTATTTAGTTTAATAGTTTGAGGAATAAATAAAATTAAATGTATTTGAATATTTAAGAAATAATTTGAATAATATGAAGCAAATTAATAAGATAAATTAAATGTTTTCAACTCAATTCCCATTGAGTTTAGTTCCTTGAAATTCTCGAGACACCGTTATACCATAACAAAATAATGATCGAATTGGGATCTACTCAAACACTTTAACCATTCGACCAACTTATGTCTCTGTATAAAACTAGTACTGCATGGGCTAAGAATATATTATTATAAGCACTTCCAAGAGCAAATGCACAACTTTTCAAAGAAATGTTTGAAAATCAAGCTTGAAGAGTCAGTCCATTTTGTAGTTTACCAAACCAACTCAGACACACACAGTTGATCATAGAGAAAACAATCAATAACATTAGGTCATTATTACTACTAACATCGATCGATACCTGTTCCAACATCTATCTTCTTCCATACATACACACAAAGCACCCGTCTTCAGTGAAGGTGCCTACTTATACACAATAACTGCCCCTCCATGGTGGAGGAGGGGCAAGCGGTAGACAGTTACCCTACCGCTCCCCTCTTATCTATTGAGCAATCCATGATTTACCAATCATCAATTTTGATTCTTGAGAATAACAGATTATCATGAAACTGCTACTACCATACTGCTCATTGTGGCTGGCTCATGTATTGTGCTCGAAACTTTAGAGGGTGGCCAATAGCGAAACACCGACCTACCAAGGATATTCTCGATAGGAAGTGGTCCCCTGAAAATAAAGGTATGAACAAATCTCATGTCAAAATAAACACTTTGCATCATTCTTAAACCTAAACTTACTTTCTATTTTGTTTGTTTTTACAACCAGGGTTTATTTCATTAAAGAAGCTAGCACAACCCCTCATAACCATATCCTCAGTTTAATTAGGGCGTTCTTAGTGGGAATTATTCACTTTGAGCTACGCTGATGAATTTTTAACCGACACTAAACGGGTAACTAGAGCACAAGTGTATTATGTATTGGATAATTACCAATTGTGTGAATCACAACTGTTGTTACGGTTGTCCCCCAGTACGAAGACATAACCTTCGGGCACAACCTGTAGAACACAAATTCAACCCTTTAATAAAATTTTGGAATTCATTGGCAATATACACGAGGTACTCAGTCTAATCAAGATGTTCCATCCAATCTCATTGTTGCCACTTGTTGATTCATTTTTCCTAATCCTTTACTGTTCAAAAGAGAAAATTATTTTAACTACGAAGAAAACAGACGAGAAATTTATACCATTTCGTCCATCTCATAACCAAGTGGTTCTAAAATGAAGTCCTCATCTTGTTCAACATCATTCACAACCAGTTTACCATTTCGAACCTGTTAATACACAAGAATACATGATATTGAAGTGGAGTGGAGTGAATTATATGAAAGTAATCATCGAGAACAAACAACTCACCTCTACATAATCCCCCTCCTTTGCCACAACTCTTTTGATAAACACATCACCAGAACTATACCCAAAATCCTATATTAATCAATTGAAACACAATACCAAAATATTAATCCATCAAAAAGTTAATCAACAAGGAACTTCTTAGAGACTTTGATGACAAACAAACCTGAAGACATGTTGGTGCCTTAAATATTACAATATCTGAAACTTCGGGCTTTCGGAATACATATGATACCTGAACATTTAAAAAGATTGAACATTTTACACCCTTTTTAACCATGTCCATAACTCTAATCATCACACACAAGCCCATGAATATATAATTGATACCTTTATTCCAACATTATGATTAGTTATACAATCAAGCTATTAGTTGATACCTTTTCAGCCAAGATACGGTCGCCCACATCAAGAGTTGGGTACATGGAAGTTGTTGGAATTGATCTCGGCTCAGCCAGCGAAGATCGAAAGAGTACACTAACAGTCAACGCCGTGAAGGCCGCCTTTGCGTCCTCTGACCAGAAACCAAATAACCTAGATAACCAACTACCTCTGTCAAAACCCTTCTCACTAATGTCTTTATATGAATAGACAAAACTTTCATTATCTTCATCATCCCCACAATCTGTTGTTCCTCCTTTATCCACCTCATTGATAATCGAAGCTGAATTCGATGGCAGCCATTTCGACCCTTGTAAAAAGTCAAGAACCGAAAACGCCTTAGACGAAGAAACCCCAAAAATTCCTATAGAAGATGCACTTGAAACACTGGCTGTAGATTTCATCAGCGAGATCAAACCAACCATCAAAGGCGATTTACATTGACCCCCTAAAATCTCAGTCGCAAGAGCGGAGCACATCGAGAACGAATCACTAGGCCAGCAATTAGTTCTGGGTCGACGAAACTCCGCATGGTGGTAGCTCCGAACGGCAGGATCAACCTCGGTCTTCTGACCGGAGCAGAATAATCGAGATCGAATAGCACATTCACCGAATAGCCTGCTACTGCCTGCCTTGTTAGAGGCAGCGCAGGCTAGATTTTGGGCGACATAACCGGAGTAGGTAATGGTAACTCGAAGAGCCATGATTGTAAATTTGATTAAAAGAAGATATAGAATGTAAATTGTGGTTTCTAAAGGTAACGTTGACAAAGAAGAAAGCCCTAACAGATATGGAATGCCATTGAAATAGTATGAATCAGTAAATCGGTAACTAAAGGGTTGAATTGAACTACCAGATTACAGATTAGAAAGGATCTGAGCTGAATAAAAGAGTTGATCGGAAAAACGAATCGTCAATCGGAGAGTGAGAGAAGAGACGGCGCCCGTTTACCAGCCACAACCACCGCCGGTCCGTCAAAGCCACCGCCGGTCAGCCACAGCCGCCGAAGGAGATGAGAAGACTTGGAGAAGAAGATGAATGGAATCAGGAATAATGATGAAAATGGTAAAGAAATTGGATACGACTACTTTTCATGAGAGGTTCTAGCTTAAAATTACTAAAATAGCCCTAGAGGAAATTTCTTTCCTAGTGAGAGATTTGACCAAATTGGTAGAGCTTGTTTGATTCATCTTATACAACTTATTTCTTAAATATTTATTACATTTAGTTTTATTTATTCACTCAATTGTTACACTAAAGATAATGGGAGGGCACAAGTCAAGAATAAATTTTGGGAGAATAATCAAACAAATAATAAAAGTAATTCATTCAAATTATTTAAAGTGACATTAAAGATAACTAATGTGAGTTTCATAATGAGTGAAAGAAAATTAAACTTAAATAATGTCGGAAGAATTTTTACCCAAAATTTTGAGCGGGAGTAAAATTTGTCTTTACGCAAAGATTGGTAACGATGTGGGAACTTTTTTTGTCAAATGATAACCGAACATTTACGATTGTCAAAATAACGATAAATCATAGAAATTATTAGAACGTAGATGTTAAAATGGCCTCTAGATGAAAGAAAATTTTTAAAGACTTTTTATTAATAAAAACAACTTCAGATATGACAACACCATTGAGATAGTTGGGTGTAAAAATGAGGTTACAAGATTTTAGTTATATGAGATGTCTATATAATAAATGATACTTTTGGTTGACCGAGAATAAAATTAGTGAATTAATAATAAAAAAGTTAAATTAAAGTCTTCTTATCAAATTTGTTATTCTTATTTTTTTTATGATAACAAAAACAATGTTCAATGAGAGGAGTAAGACGATTACTAGATTATCTTAACCATTGAAGTCTCTCATGTTCAGACTATAAATATTGTCGACGAAAAAGATGATGAAAGCGGTGAAAACGATAATGATGATGACCAGGGACGGATCTAGAAATAATAGTAGGGGTGTGCTTGAATTTCAAATAAAAAATTATATATATATATATATATATTTATAAAAAATAAGACATTATATTATAATGTTTAAATAAGTTTAGTTTTATGAAATTTTAAAAATAAGACTATTTTATAACAAAATTTATTTTTATATCTTTAGTTAAATCTAATTCAATATAGAGTGTCATGTAATCAACAAGAAAATATCATTCATTTTATTACGAATTTTTGACTTCACATTCTTAATTGTTGAAAATGTTTTATCAACAGTAGAAACATGTAGTGTTAAAATAAGATAATCATTATCAATCAATTCTTTACCCAACTCAACAAATGTAAAAACGTTTACATTCTGCATCGCATCAAATTTATAACGTACCAATTCATACTTCAAAATAATAATGTTTTTCTCTGAAATTTTCAGAATAAACTTCGTTATAAATTAATATCTCACTATTAAATCAGTTGAATGAATTTTTTGAGTATAAAAATGGACTAAGTGATGTTAAAAGGACACATTGTCATTGTTATACATTCAATCAAACATATATATAAAATCATTTATAATAATTATATGCATAAAAGGATAAAAAAAAATTACCCAAAAATTTAGAATATTAAAAAATGATGGGATTCAACATATTTAGGAATTAGAAAATTAAACATTTCATATTTAGATAAAACTAACTAGAGAATAGAGAAATTATGAAATCAGAATTAAGGAAAATAAATCTAAAAAAATTATTTAATTGCAAACTACTCAAAAACAAAACAATATGGAAATGAAGAATTATATATATATATAGTTGCACTGGAAAAGGGAAATAGCCTATGTTTTATGATAGAATTTTAACCTTTTTATATATATATATATATAAAATAAAAATAAAAATAAAAAAATTAATTAGGGGTGGGCTTAAGCCCACCTCAGCTAGTGCTTATTCGTCTCTGATGATGACGACAAAGATGTGAGTATTGTCTATTTCAACTTTGTAATGTGATTTGTATTTATCTTTGCAACGTATGATATTAGACTAGTTTTATATAAAGTCTAATCACAAACTCCACTCACCTAACCAATTAAAAAACATAACTTCATTCCCACTAAAATAATGTTTAAATTAAAATTAGGCTGGACGATAATTGTCATTATTCAAGAAAGAAAACAAAAAAAAAAAAGCTCTTATTTAATATATTATTGGGTACATTAACCAACTTTATGACTTTATTTTATAATGTAATAAGAGTTCTAAATAAATAAAAAGAAAGAAAATTAATCCTTCATGTGAACTCTATCTCATTGAACAATCCGTGGGTTTAAAAGAGACCTTACTTTTGGGAATATTATATTCAATCAAGAAGTCCATTTGTGAATGTATCCCAAATATAGATAGATCATTGTCTACTTCCACAGCCAGACACAACTTATTGTCGTATACAATAAATGTGTTCATCTTCGACAAATATAATTTAGCGCCACCAGCAAAACGGTAAGTGATAATAGGAATAATAGTGTTAAGATCATAACAAAGTTTATTAGGAACATCTAATGGTCTTTTATAAATCTGCTGTTTTAGTGCATACTTCAAATATTCTACCACCCGCGACGAAAAATAACTTAAAGTAATTCCGTTGTCAATCACGATGTTACCAGATTGTTTTGAGATTGAAATTTCTTTATCTCCGACGCTGATTGATTCCAATGTGAGAAAATAATGTGAGCTGCCTTCCTTCTTATGCAATGGTGTGGATATCACATCATTTGAATAGAAGATGTCATGTGAAGTGAATGTCGTAATATTTCCGAAGTTGATCTTACTCCTTGCATTTGGGTTAGAACCGAATCGAGATACTAGGCAGTATGAAAACATTCCACCAGTTGAATCTTGAATCTGACCAAAGAATGATAGAGGATCATCTCCAAGCCCGATTATACCGGTGCTTTGCACGTCAAAATTCCCTATATTGAAATGCCCACACCCTTGAACCATGTTTTCGATGTAAGTGTGGCCAACTATATAAGTTTCCTTGGCTAGATCCCCAGCGCTGGATGCACCGTTAAGGGAGGTGAAACCATATTTACATATGTCACTACCTTCAATATAATGACGTTTATCTCCTAATTTCTTACACTCATTTGAACCACTTCTCAATACTTGATACGACGATGACTGATGGGAATTAAATATGGGTTGATTTTGTTGGAAACAATTCTTACATGGGTGGCACTGAATCCATATCATGTCGGAGGCAGTGTCCACGCCCACAATTTGCTTGACAGGCGGTGTGCCAACGTAAATCTCCATGTGGTACATTAAAGGAGCGGCCATAATTGTCGATTGAATGTCAGTAGTTTCCGTAGCGTGGTTATTGGGGAGTTTTAGGATGGATTTCAAATAAGACAAACGAGACCTGGATTGACTAATGGTTCTTTCCATAAAGTCAGTTTCGTTGACATATTGGGCATACGAGGTTGATTTTAATGAATCATGATGAATGAGATCAGCAGAAAAACTTATTGGTTTTGAAGTAGATGTTTGTAACATAAAATAAAAGACTAGAACTATTGCATGGTATAAAGAGATGGTTGTCATATTTAAATGTAGAGAAATGAGATATTAAACTAAAAATATAACATGAAATTTATAGATGATGGAATTAAGATTAAATTAGAATTTTTTGTACTAAATATTACTATAATATTTATGTTATTTTAAATTAGATTTTAATGAATCATGTTAAAATAGATCACAAAATAAACTTATTGGTTTTGAAGTAATGTTTGAAACATGAAATAAAAGACTAGAACTATTGGACGGTATAAAGAGATGGTTGTCATATTTAAATATAGAGAGATGAGATATTAAACTAAAAATATAACATAAAATTTATAGATTATAAAACTAAGATTAAATTAGAATTTTTTTACTAAATATTACTATAATATTTATGTTATTTTAAATTAGCTTTTATGAATAATGATGAATGAGATCAGAAAAAAAAAACTTATTGATTTTGAAGTAGATGTTTGAAACATGAAATAAAAGACTAGAACTATTGCACGGTAAAAAGAAATGGTTGTCATATTTAAATGTAGAGAGATGAGATATTAAACTAAAAATATAACATAAAATTTATAGATGATAGAACTAAGATTAAATTAGAATTTTTTTACTAAATATTACTATAATATTTATGTTATTTTAAATTAAATTTTAACGTGAAATGAGACTATTTGGAGCATTAACTAATTTGTATTTATTAGTAATTTTATAGTTTTTATTCTTAACAAGTTTGTTAGTTAATCTTATAAATTCATTCTTTTTTAATTTTTTTAAATATAATTTTTTACAATATGGAAGGATAGTTTAAAATATAATGGTTATGCTCTAATTTGAAAATTTTCCTTTTAAGTCAGAAGCATTTATAATTTTAATTATCTGAATTATGTTTTTTAAAAAATATTTTTTCACATACTTTAACATTATGTATATTTTTACTAAATAATTATTAAATGTCTTATATTTCATTGAATTAAAAATATAAATTGTGCTATACAAAGTTTAAACATCATATAATAAATTGAAAAACAAAACTCGTTTAATTAAACGTATTATTTGTAAAACTAATTTATATTTAAAACGTATGAATTATATATAAAAAGAATCTAAAATGAATATATTATTACAAATTTTTACTCTTTAGTATTCATCCTCAATTCATTTAGAATAAAGTCAAATATATCTTTATTTTTCTATTCAAACTAATCTACATATATATATATATATATATTTTCTTAAATTCTGAAGATTTATTCTTTTCGGCCTTTTAATTTATTCTTTTTTCTAATTTCATTTCTCTAAATTTATTTTACTTTTATTATTATTATTTAAATATAATATAATATAATATAATATAATATAGATAACTCAACAAATAAGAATTAATATTTAGAGGAGTGATAGAGTGAGGGAATTTGGTGAGGGAATTTGGTGAGAGAATGACGTGGCAACACCTTCATTGATTGAAAAATGTAAAAGTGAGAGGAAAGAGAGAAGAGAGAAATTATTTGATTTTTTCAGCGAATAAGATTATGCCAAGTCATTCCCTCACCAAATTCTCTCACCTAATCATTTCTCTAATATTTAATAAATGAAACATGAAGTTACATTTTTTTTAATATATATAAATAAATGATTATATATATAGGGACGGATTCAAAAATTTGTATTGAGGTGGGCTTAAATTTTGTGTAATAAATTATATATCAAAAGAAGTCTGACGTTATACTATCATAATTAAATAAGTTAAAACTCTACCGAATTTTAAAACATAAAATTCATCTAAAATAAAAGAGTAATGATAGGGAACGCGAATCTGGGGCCGGGAAATACGGAATATTCTCTATTCTTATTAATTAATTTCTCTCTTCTTATTAAATAATTTATCTCTATGTCTATGAATTAATTAATTTATTTCTCTTTCTCTCTTACTAATTAATTAATTTATCTCTCTCATCTCTAATTAATTTATTTAAATCATAAACTCTAAACCCTAAATTATAAACCCTAAATTTTAAACCCTAAATAATATCTCTTATTTTTATTTAGTTGAATAATGAATTTATCAAAAAAAATTAATTAATTAAAAAATAAGTGAGAATAGAAATATTAGATAAACATTTATAAGTAATAAAACTAAAAAAATATTAATAAGTCAATAGAAAAAAATAATAAGAAAAAAAAGAGGGCACAAAGAATATATAAAAAGAGAGTTTAGAGTTTAGGATTTAGGGTTTATAATTTAAGATTTAGGGTTTAAGGTTTAAGATTTAGGGTTTAGGATTTAGGGTTTAAGAGTTAGAGATTATGATTTAGCGAAAAAAATAATTAATAAATACAATACATTATATTTTATTTTACCAGTTAATAAAGTTAAATGAGAGATAATAAATATTAAAAAAATGAGTAAAATAATTAATCGAGAGAATAAGGATAAATTAGTTTGTAGAGATAGAGTTAGAAATTAATTAATAAGAAGAGGTAATATTCGGTAATTAAAAGGGAATATTATATTTTTTCGGACTTTCGACCCGCGTTCCCTATAATTACTCATAATAAAATAAAATATATATTTACATCCTTAAATAAATCTCGTTTAATATAGAGTGTCAAAAAATCAGCAAAAAAACCATGCTCTATTTATTGCGAAGTTCCGTCTTCACATTTTCATTATTGAAAATGTTTGCTCTAAAAGTTGTAACGTTAAAACTAAATAAATATTTTATTAAACAGTTATAATGAAAATTATAAAAAAATAGAAGAAAAAAAAGAGATATTAGCTTGTAATATTAATTAACATAATAAAATTAAATCAGTTATAAATATAATGAAATTAATCCATACATAAATTAAGAAGATAATATTATGGAAGAGAATTAGAAAAAAATAATGATATTTGTAAAGAATTATTACTGTTTTATTATTATCTTTTTTTATCATTCTTATTTTGTATTTATCTTAACTTGAGGGACTTGTTTGTTTATTTTGTTAATACTTATAATAAGAAAGTTCTCAAAGAGTGGGTGTGAATTTTCTATTCTCTCAAAACTTAATCTCTAAAGCACTTAACTATTTTTCTATTCTCTTAAAACCTAATCGTCAAAGCTCTTAATTATTCCCCATTTATGTTGATTACATAAATTAAGAAGATGGACATTAGGGAAGAGAATTATAAAAAAATAATATTCTATCTATTTTTAAATTAGAAAATTAAATATAAATTTTTTAAATGATAAAGAATTAATAATATATTAAATTAGTAAAATAAAATTATATCTAAATAAATTTTAAATAAAATGAAAAGATAATTAATAATATGAAATTAAATTTATTATTATTATTAATATAAATATATATATAAGTAGGGTATAAATTCTATGGTATAGCATTGGAAAGGAATAAGAAGTAGGGAGTTTGAATTTTGTTTTTAATTATATATAAAAAAAAATAAAAATTAAGGATTGGGCCCACCTCAGTCATGATGTACGTCCGTCAATATATATATATATAATATATATATCGTGGTGTAATGTGTATCATTTCCTATTCCGATCATGGAATAAATGAAATAAATCAAAAAATTGAATTTTGTTCAAGAATGAAATCTTATTGGAACTGTCCATACATGGACGGTAGTTGGAGTCGGCGGCTCTCCTAGAGTTCCCTCATCTGGGATCCCTGGGGAAGAGGATCAAGTTGACCCTTGCAAACAACTTGATTTACTATCTCCCTTCAACCCTTTGAACGAAATGCGACGAAAGGAAGGAAAATCCATGGACCAACCCCATCATCTCCACCCCGTAGGAACTACGAGATCACCCCAAGGACACGCCTTTAGCATATTATATATATATATATATATATATATATATATAATATAATATATATATATATAATAATATATATAATTAAATAATTATTTTTATTTTATATATCAAATAATTATTTTTATTTTTTTATTTTAACAAAAAGAAATTAATAATGATAAAATAGCAATTTAAAAAAATGTCAAATAAATTATTTAAAATTTAATATAAAATAACCCAATAGAAAGATCCTTTAGGGTGTGTTTGATAACCCTGGAATTGGTATTGGAATTGGAATTGGAGGATCCAATTCCAATTCTTATGTTTGTTAGACACTTTAATATTAAGAATTGGAATTGGAATTAGAATTCCAATGGAATTCAATATAGTGTAATTTGATAGTTCTCAATTCCTATCTTTTTAGGTCGGAATTATAATTCCAAATTAACACGTTTTTCATGTTTTTGACATGTTTAACACGTTTTTCACACATTAAACATGTTTTACACGTTTTTTACACGTTTAACATATTTTCATATTTTGGCACGTTTAACACGTTTTTGGCACCGTTTAACACGTTTTTGGCACGTTTAACACGTTTTTGACACATTTAACACGTTTTTCACGTCTTTGACACGTCTAACACGTTTTTGTCACGTTTAACATAATTTTCACGTTTTTAACACGTTTAACACGTTTTTGGCACGTTTAACACGTTTTTATCACATTTAACACGTTTTGACACATTTAACACATTTTTCACGTCTTTGACACGTTTAACACGTTTTTGACACATTTAACACGTTTTTCACGTCTTTGACACATTTAACACGTTTATGACACGTTTAACACGTTTATGACACGTTTAACATGATTTTCACGTTTTTAACACGTTTAACACGTTTTTGACACGTTTAACACGTTTTTTATATTTGGGCACATTTTGCACGTTTTGACACGTTTAACAAGTTTTTCACATATTTAACACGTTTTGACGCGTTTAACACGTTTTCACGTTTTTGACACACTTAACACGTTTTTTTACGTTTTGACATGTTTAACGCGTTGTCATTTTTTTGACACATTTAACACGTTTTTTTTACGTTTTTGACACGTTTACCACATTTTTGACACGTTTTACACGTTTTGGCACGTTTAACAAGTTTTTCACATATTTAACACGTTTTTGACATATTTAACACATTTTTTTACGTTTTTGACACGTTTAACATGTTTTCACCTTTTTAACACATTTAACACTTTTTTTTTACGTTTTTGACACGTTTAACACATTTTTGACACGTTTACCACATTTTTGACACGTTTAACACGTTTTTCACGTTTTTGCATGTGTAACAAGTTTTTCACATGTTTGGAACATTTAACACGTTTTTGACACATTTTCATGTTTTTAACACGTTTAAAACGTTTTTAACACATTTAACACGTTGTTGACACGTTTCACATGTTTTTGACACGTTTGACACATTTTTAACACATTTAACACGTTTTAACACGTTTTCACGTTTTGGCACGTTTAACAAGTTTTTCACTTATTTGACACATTTAACACATTTTTGATACGTTTAACACGTTTTTACGTTTTTGATAGGTTTAACACATTTTAAACCTAACAAAACGTGTGAAAAACATGTTAAACATATTAAAAATGTCAAAAACATGTTAAATGTGTCAAAAATATGAAAACCGTGTGAAAAAACGTGAAAACGTGTTAAAACGTGTAAAAAACGTGTGAAAACGTGTGAAAAACGTGAAAAACGTATTAAAACGTGTGAAAAATGTGTAAAAAACATGAAAGATGTGTGAAAACGTGAAAAACTTGTTAAAACGTGTGATAATCGTAAAAAACGTGTTAAAACGTGAAAACGTGTGAAAAATGTGAAAAACGTGTAAAACGTGAAAAACGTGTGAAAAACGTGAAAACGTGTGAAAAATGTGAAGAATGTGTGAAAAACGTGAAAAACGTGTGAAAACGTGAAAAACGTGTTAGAATGTGTGAAAAACGTGAAAATGTGTTAAAACGTGTAAAAAACGTGAAAATGTGTGAAAACGTGTAAAAAACGTGTTAAAACGTGTTAAAATGTGTGAAAAATGTGAAAACGTGTGAAAAACGTGAAAAAAATGTGAAAAACGTGAAAAATGTTTCAAAAACGTGAAAAACATGTGAAAAACGTGAAAAACGTGTGAAAAACGTGAAAAACGTGTTAAAACGTGTGAAAATGTGTGAAAATATGAAAAACGTGTGAAAAACGTGAAAAATGTGAAAAAATGTGAAAAAAATGTCAAAAACGTATTAAACGTGCCAAAACGTGAAAACGTATTTTAAAAGTTAACATTTTAAACCGATATTTTATTTTACAAACATTGGAATTAGAATTGAATTACAATTCTATCATTTTCCCAAACATAGGAATTGGAATTGAATTACAATTCTATCATTTTTCCAAACATAGGAATTGAATTATAATTCAATGCCAATTCTCATGGAATTGGAATTAGAATTCCAATTCCAATTCCAATTCTCCCTCATCAAACACACCCTTAATCTAAATTGAAAGGATAAGAACCTCTCTTCGTAGCATAGCTTTCTACATTTGTTGTACAAGTTTTCAAGTTAAAAAAAACGATGAATAATATATTTTATTTATGAGGTTAAATAATTTTTAAATTTATTCAAATAAAATACAAAATATAAAAATATTATTTTTTTCGAAATTTATATTAACTAACATGTATCCCGTATATTTGTACGAGTAATAATATAAAATCCGTGAAATAAATATTACGGTAAAAATGTTTATGGATGAGTCAACCAACAATCCGACTCAAGTATCCATTTATTTTCACATATATCCAAATTAACCATAGCTCTCGATTCGATAATCTGAACACTTTAAAAATTAAGTATCATTTTATATATATATATATATATATATATATATATATATATATATATATATATATATATATATATTAGTTTATTTTAATGTGTAAATTATTAGAAAAAAACTTATTTGACTCCACATATAATATAGGGTTAAAACTGTTATACGTATATATAATTTTTTTTTCAATCGTCTAAATAATATATATATATATATATATATATATATATATAAATATAAATATAAATATAAATGTGGAACATATCATAATAAAGAAAAAATAAATTATTTAGAAGATTGAAAAAAAAAATTACTGTTTTAACCATATATTATGTGTAGAGTCAAATAAGTTTTTTTTTTAATAATTTACACATTAAAATAAACTAATATATATATATATATATATATATATATATAAAATAATAATGCTTAACTATCACATTTTGATAGTATCTAGATTGCCGAGTCGAGAATTGTGGTTAATTTGGATATATATTTGAGTATATGGATATTTGAGTCGGATTCTGAGTTGACCCGCCTATAAACTTAAAACGGTTAAAAATAAAATTAAAAATGCTATAGGTATATTTCGAACTCGCAACTTAACAAAAATAAGTACAATTCTTTAACCAACTAGGGTAATAACATTTTATATTTTGAGTTTAACACCAAATTTGATGAACGCGGGACGTTGTAACTATATATTTTTATCTGTGTGCATCGCACGAGAATCTTCCTAGTTATATAAATACATCTAAATAAATTTTCATCACCAAATAATAATTGTTTATTATGTGCTAGAGGTTCAATACATTAATATTCGCTCTAATATAATCTAAGAATTTGAAATTTATTATTTATTATTGGGCAAATTACCTAAGTGACATTCAATTACTCCGATCGTTCACTTTTACCCCTCAAATTAATTTTTGAAACAAATCGCCCTTTCAACTTTTAGAAAGGTCACCAATGACACTTCCGTCAACTTTTTGGTTAAACATAACGACTTAAGCTTAATTTTTTTATATATATTATCTTTAATCTTATTTTTTATATTTATATATACAATTATTAAATTGTTTATATAATATATATATATATATATACAATTATTAAATCGCTTATATATAATATTATATATATATATATATATATATTTTATTATTAATTTTTATATTTGTATAATTATTAAATCTCTTATATATATATTATTTACTATAAAACAAAGTTTAAAAATAATTTATATGTATTATCTTTAATCATTAATTATATATATATATATATATTTTAAAAAATAATTTGAAGGTTAAATGTAATGGTAACCTTTCCAACTACTCAATTACTTTTAAACCTCAAATTATTTTTTAAAATATATATTATATAAATTTTATATATAAATTTATTTATATATATATATATAATTAATAATTAAAGATAATACATATTAATTATTTTAAGCTTTATTTTATATATATATAGATAAATATATATATATATATATATAAATATATATATATATATATTATCTATATATTATATAAAAGATTTAATAATTATATAAATATAAAATTTAATTATATATATATATATAATATTATATATAAGCGATTTAATAGTTATAAAAAATAATCTTAAAGATAATATATATAAAAAATAATATTTTAAGCTTAAGTTGTTATGTTTAACAAAAAAAAGTTGACGGAAGGGTCATTGGTGACTTTTTAAAAGTTGAAGGGGTGTTTTATTTCAAAATTTAATTTGAGGACTAAAAGTGAGCGATTAGAGAAATTAGAAGGCCCCAAGGTAATTTGTCTTTATTATTTGAATTTTATATTTATTTATTTTTATTTAACTATTTTATCATAAAGAACCTCTATTCCAATTTCTTTAACTTTATTATTTACTAAATTACTATTTGGATTTCTTTAACTTTATTATTTACTTAGTTAATGACACTTTGACTATATTTTAAAAAAGAAAAAGAAAAGAAGCAAGAATATTATTTTTATGTTTGGATTGTTTTGGTGTGTTTGATGGTTAATATTTTTTTAATATATTTTTTTTATAATAATTATTCTAAAAAAATGTATTAATCTTTTTAGCTCACACCAATTATGGTAACAATAGAAGCTTGTCAAAAACTAGAAACCCTAGGGGAGAATCACATCAGAATCACGATTGTCGGCATGTCTGACACGTTCGACACAATCGGCACGATCAACACGGTCGACACGTTTGGCATGTTCGGCACAATTAGAATGGTCGATTGTTTGATTTGGTCGTAGGTTATGAGAAACGTGGTCAGAGTCACGATCGTTGGCAAATTCAGCACAATCGACATAATCGACACGTCTAGTACGTTTGTCTAAATATTGTTCACTTGTGTCATGAATATTGGGTCGGAAAATCATAAATACAGTCGATAGGGTTGTTTGAGAACAAGTCTAGGGTTGTAATTGCTCTAGGTCATTGATTGCTTTTAGTTCTTAGGTCGTTGGGTTGTGAAACAGGGTCACTAGTTGGCTAGTCTACGGTCATTCCTGGTCGTAGAATTTTCTCGATTGTAACTAAATTGGGTTTGGTTAAGTTGTCTGCATTCTTAATTTGCTGCATTCTAGTCTTCTTCTAAGATGGGGAGAAAAAATAGGAATAAAACAAAAGAAGTGTATGACTTTGTGGAAATCGATTTAAGCAAAAAAACGATAGATGAAATAGGAAAAAAATAGATTTCTGAGTGTTAGAATATAAGATAATATATATGTAAGATATTATCACAATATTATATAAATTGTGATAATATCATTAGAATATTATATTATATTATTAGTTTCCTTATAAGTTTAATGTAATGTTTATATAATAGACATAATTTATGTAATTAAATATATCATTCTAAATATAATTTTTCTTTCTTCTTTATTCTAACATGGTATCAGAACCAAACTTTTGTTCTTGAGCTACATAATTTAGTCTTCCGCTGCATCCATCAATGGTTACCTTAGTCATTGATGGAGGGATCTAATCATTATTATTATTATTATTATTATTATAATTTTTAATAATATAATATAATATAATAATGATATTATTAGTTTCTTTATAAGATTAATGTAATGCCTATATAATAAACATAATCTATGTAATTCAATATAACATTCAATACAATCTTTCTTCTTTATTGTAACACTGAGAAACCAGAAATGCATAAACAGAGCTCTCAAAAGATTGAGGAAAAAATACAGAATAAAACTGAATGTTTGAAGCCTGAAATAAAAAATGATGAAATATGGAAGGTTCAATACACTGAAAGGACAAATCTCTACGGACTCAAGAATCAAATTGCGACATTGTTGTTCCAAGTAAAGAAAGGAGAGATTCTGCTCAGCAAGGATAAAACACAGCAAACCACTATCCAACTCAATATTCACTATCTTCAGTATTGTAACTTACTAAAATAAGAGGAATACAAGAAGATAGTTAGTTGATCTCTGAAATAATGAGGGAACTTAGGAAGTACCCAAACCAAGACCTATACTATCAGAAGTAATTCCAGTTAGAAAGTTAATGAAGTCCGGAAGAAAAATGCAGGACATAAATATGAAGATGGGGAGAAATATAAAGGCAAAACATACTTTGGGAGATTTTAAACCAAAAGTTGAGATTCTTAAATCCTCTTTTGAGTTTAAATTACTTGTTGAAGTGGAGGAAAATGCATTAAAGAATGAGAAAATGTAGTTGTTGAGAAGTACATAGGTATGAATCGTGTATCTTTTCCAGTCACTAAGGATGTTTTGCTAAAATAATGGGAGCATATGGGACTGGCAAAAGTATCAAAAAATATCCATGATCTCTATTTCTTGAAATTCAAGTAAGGAACAAACCTAGAAAATATTCTAAAGCTGGGACAGACATATGTTGGCGAAATCTTTGACTGCCAAAGTTTCTCCAACAAAAATTATATGAACTCATCTTAGCGAACAATTTGTAGCAATGCCTCACATGAAAACTATTTATGTCTTGTCAATGAATAATTGTTCAGACGGGACACTTGTTTGTGTTTTATCAAAAATAAAAATTCTATTATAGGACGAACTCTTCGTAATGTTTATTCTTTTTCTATATCTAATTTGGTGAGCGAATTATTTTTTCATTATTTATTTTTATTTAACTCTTTTATAATAAATAACATCTATTTCAATATTCCAATTTCTTTAACTTTATTATTTACTAAATTTGTTTTATAATAACTGGTTTCTTTGTAGGATTGTGAACTAAAGAATGTATTAGCTGTTTTAACCCGCGTCCAACCATGGTAAAAGAGGAAGTTGAGTAAATAAAATGTATTAAATTTAAAACACTTATTATTTAAAATAAATTAAATATCTTTTCTTATAAAAAACATTATGTATATAAATATAGTAATAAATAATAAATCTAATATAATCTTTTTATATAAATTAATATTATAATATGAGTAATGATAGGGAACGCGAATATGGGGCCGCGAATGTCCGCGAAAATAGAATATTCCTTTAAACACCGAATATTCTTTCTTCTTTTACTAATTTTTTTTTTACTTCTACCGATTAATTTATCCTATTATCACGATTCATTATTTCACTAATTTTTTTAATATTTATTATCTCTCATTTAACTGGTAAAATAACTCAACACTTTACGACTTGTATTTATTAATTAATTTCTTTTTTCACTAAACTCTAATTTCTAAATTCTAAACTCTAAACCCTAAATTTTAAACCCTAAATCTTAAACCCTAAATCATAAATCCTAATTAATATTATTGTTTAGTTGAATTATGAATTTATCTTTTTATCTTTTTTATTTTTTTTATAACTTTTCAATTCCTTTATTTATCAAATATTTTTTATTTATTCTTTATGTCCTCTTTTTTCTTTTTCTCGTTATTTTTTTTAATGACTTATTAATATTAATAACTATTTATAAATGTTTATCTAATATTTCTATTCTCACGTTAATTATTTTCTCTCCACAAGTGACTAATTATTTCCACAAGTGACTAATTATTAATAAATTATTTTTTTTCACTCATTTTTTTGATAAATTCATAATTCAACTAAACTAAACTAAATATAGATATTAATTAGGGTTTAAGATTTAGAGTTTATGGTTTAAATAGAGATATTAATTAGGGTTTAAGATTTAGAGTTTATGGTTTAGAGTTTAGGGTTTAGAGTTTAGGGTTTAAATAAATTAATTAGTGAGAGAGAAAGAAAAAATAAATTAATTAATTCATTCGTAAAAAAGGTAGAAAGAGAAATTAATTAATAAGAGGAGAGAATATTCCGTGTTCAAATAGAATATTCTATTTTCGCGGACATTCGCGGCCCCAGATTCGCGTTCCCTATCATTACTCTTATAATATATATATTTATTATATTTTTAATAGACTGACCTCAAAAAACTCAACATTAATTTATTTAGAAATTTTTTAAAATAAAATATTATTTTAAAAGATTCTAAATAATATAAAAATAATTAATTTGGATTTTAATTGAAGTAATATAAAAATTTACAATAATCAAATAAAATTTGATTTTTTAGATTTTATTTTTTAAGTTAATTAAAATTAATTAATTCAAAAGATTATTTCTTTATTGAAAGAATTGCCAATTGATTTTTGAAAATAAATAAAAGAATTTACGCGTACAACCGTATTTTTAGCTATAAATTCGTTTTAGTTCAAGTTTGGTGATACTCGAAGAAGTTTTTACGCTTCATTCTCCGTACCCATTTAATACGGTATTTACTTTATAAATTTGACTTTTGAAAATTGGTTGTATAATTTAAAATATTTTAACAACAATATTTGAATGCATTCACCTATTGCCAATGACAACTAGAAAGGAAAATATCCAAAGAATATTAGTCATTTAAATGCATTAGGTTTAAACATAAATCTCAAATAAGCCTAATCAAAATATTTTTTTGTGGAAATATCTCAAAATTATTTTGAAATCATTTTATATTTTTTTTGGGGTTTTTAGAAAATGATTTGGGTTCCAAAATTACAAAAATAATTTTAAAATTTGAAAATAGGAACCAAACAGGTCTTAGGACCGGTGTCCTTGGTCCTGGGTTTGTTTTTATTGGTCAAAGCTAAAAAGCCCTCGAACCTGATCGGGGAGCCTCTCGGTCGAGGCTCGGAATCCTCGGTCGGGGTGTGGAAGTCCCTCAGTCTGGGGTTTAAATTCTCGGTCAGGTTCTAAGGATCCCTCGGTCGAGGTGTGGAAACCATCGGTCCTGGGTTCGGGAATTCTCGGTCGGGTGCGAGACTCCTCGGTCCTAGGTTTAGTTTCTTGGTCGGATCTCTCGATCCTATATGAAGAACATCGGTCGGACCTCTCAGTCCTGACTAAAATTTTCCGCCAGACCTCTCAGTCCTAGTTAAAATTTTCGGTCGGACCTCTCGGTACTAATCGAAGATCCTCAGTCGGACCTCTCGGTTCTCAAGAACATCAAAATTGCAAGTTTTTTCAATTTTGATGGAAGCTTGGTTCCGTTGATCCAAAGGCCTGTGTAGTTTCACAAAGTTTTCCATAAACATTTAGAACATCATCACAATGTATCAATCGACGTGGGTGATGATCAATTCATTAAAAACAATTAATGACCAAAATTCGGATTTTTGATTTTAAAGTGTAATGAGCTTGCCAATAACTTCATTATACTTCATATACTTGATTGATACCAAAACATGAACAGCAGTTGACCAATTGAAGAATTCAAAATTTTTAATTATTTTGAAAATTTGATTTTGATCAAACATGGCCGGATGGATCAAACATGATCCAAACAGTTCTCCAACATCATTAAAAATATGAGGTTTAGCCCAAGAATAGAAAATTCGTTTTTCAATTTCCTAAATTCAAATTTGGGTTTTTTGTTCTAGGTCGATTGATCAATCCTAACTTTTACAGAAAGCTTACAAATGATCCTTAGATTGATTTTCAATCAAAAAATTCAAAATTAGACATCATACAAGCTTATGAAAATTGAAATATACAAACTTTAAAAAACTAATATCACAAAAATGTTGTCTAGATACCAAATGATTTGTGAGAGACATTTACAGTATTTACAATAAAAAAAAATTTAGTCAACTCTTTTATTAGTTTTTTTTTTGAATTATGTCTCTTAAAACATGTGAATTTTTACTAATAGAAAATAATTAGATTGTTATTTAATAGTATAACATTACTTTATATACTAATGTTATCAAATGGTTATCACTAGTAGTTAACAAAATTTTATAATAAAATTCGGCCATCCTTTCTACCATGACTTAAATACGACTCTCAAACAAGTGAATTTATATAATTTTACATTTTATAAAACACTTTAACTATTAGGTCACATATGATAGTTGAATTCAATTTATATATATATATTTATTTATTTTTTTATATAAACTTTTGACATGCATGTTGATCACTATATTGACCAACATGTTATTCATATTCACTTACACGAATATCCAAATTATTGTGAGTAATAAAAACTAATGTATCTATTTTGACTTTTTAGTTTAAACCTAGGTGATTTTGTAAATAAAATATCAAAATTTTTAAAACAAATTTGATTTATTTCATGAATAAAATTTTACTTTTTGTGAAACACTTTTAACTATTAACTCACACGTATGATTATTAAATTTAATTTATAATTTTGTGTAGATATTTTTCATATAAAATTTTGATATATTGGTTGATTTATATATTGATTAACATGTTATTCATACTCATCTACTCTTAAATGGAGATTCAAATTGTTGCGAGAGCAAATTAATGACCTTTCGTTAACATTATAGTATAACATATATACTTGTGCAAATCAATATATCTATTTTGACTTTGTTAGTTTAGACATACTATGTTTTGTAAATAAAATATCAAGATTTTGAAAATAAATTTGATATATTCACAAATAACACTTTACTCTATATGAATATGCTAAAATTCATTTTCAATTATTAAATTTGTGTTAATAAATAATTATATATAATAATTCAAAATAAGCTACTCTACTAATATATATAATCAAATTATTTTTGACAAAAATATAGTTCTCCATGTGTTGAATACATAAAACTTGTCAAATAAATTAGCCTTGTGAAAAATAGAATTAGAGCTCATGTCAACTGTATTTCAAGTAGCAGTGTTAGATTAAAATATAATCAAGAAATGCTAAAGAGTTACTAAATTAGTTTAATTTGATTCATAATCTTGTTATTTTTTAATTGTGCAATTTGAAATATATTAATTTTAAGTTTGTGTGACGACTTAAAATGCTTTTACCTTCTAAAATTATTTTGTAATTATGTTCATTTTGAGTTTTAACAAATAATTTATACAATTTTTTAAGAAAAATAATTCATTTTGAAAAATAAAAACTTAGTTTATTTCATGTCCTGTAAATTCATATTGAAAAAACAAGTTTCAAAATAAAATTTCTCACAAATATCATCACACTTTCTATTTAAATTTTTTTTAACAACCACTCTCAAATTCGCACCAACATATATCACAATTATTGTCATTTAAACCCCCACTTTCAATTCGCATCAACTTTGATTCAAATCATCTCACTTTCAAATTCATCAAACTTACTAATATATACCACAATCATTGTCATTTAATCTCACTCTCAAATTCTCACCAATTGAGATTAGAACACTCGTCTCCTTACATATAATTCTCTCAAATTTGCACACTCATATACCAAAATCATTGTCATTTAAAGCTTTAAAATACACACCCTCAAAATCGCACCAGTTATGATTTTGAACCGTAATCTCGAGTTTGGAATGTAACTCCTCCTTTAACCATTAAATCATTTGTGATTGTTAAATTTAATTTATAATATTGTGTATGTATATATATTTGTATGTAAACTTTTGAGCGGTAGATTAATATATATATTGACCAACATTCACATAAAATCCAAAACAAATGTGAATATTTAATCTTCATAGCACATTAATGAAAGTATAATGATGTGTTATCTAATTTATAAAAATAAATTTTATGTCTTAAATAACTTCATCCTTTAACATTACAAAAAATAATTAAACATATATAATTATATAAACTCAATGTCGTCATCAATTATTTTTGTTAAATTTAAAATATAAAATTTTATTAGGTTAGTTGGTTAAAGTGTTAAGCTTTTATATATATATATATATATATATATATATATATATATATATATATATAATATTTAATCTTATTTTATAAATTTAACCGTTTCAAGTTTTTTGGGGTGAGTCAAGTTGTAAAATAACAATCCGACTCATTTAATCTTATAAATTGAGTTGTGCGTTAAGATGTTAGGACCAATAATTTATAGTTTATATATATTTATTGAATTTAATATATATAGAAATCTATTAGTTAACTGATTAAAATGATGTATTATAGTGATATGTTTCAAATTAAGAATTATATATTTTATTTTTAATTCTTTTTTTTTAATTTCACTTATTCAAGTTTTGTAGGCAGTCAACCCGCAAATTAACAACTTGATCCAATTAGTCTCACAAAATGGGTCTTGCGTTTTGGTACGAAGACCCAACGACATGTAGTTACATGTTTGTAGACATTCATTTTTCACTCCCCAAATTACAATTTTTTAAATAATTCCGAGCCAATATAATTTATTTTATAAAAATTCTTATACGGATTCATTGTAGATGATTAAAATAAATAATTATTTTTGGATATGGTGTCATATCGATCGAATTTTTAAATAATTAAATTTTGAATTATATTTTAAAATCCATAAAATAAAATGGACAAAATGATAGACTAAGGGTTGTTTATTTAAAAAAAACCTCTCTTTTGATTAGAAGTTCCATTGTGCAAATATTTAAAAGCGAAATGACCATGTTGATGCAAGGATCTCATTTGTGCCAATTAGGTGTTCAATTATCGACCACAAAAGGACAATTTCTACCCAAGATAATTGACACCCAATATATCCAGAAATCCTAAATCCTAAATTTTGATTGAATGATCAATTTTGTAAAAATAATAACTAACGGTTTATTAAACCGTTAATTAGTTAGTAACTGATTAGTTAGTTTCGTTAATTAGTTAGTATTGAACTCCTATATAAGGGAGATATGTAATTGTTTGAAAACAACTTTCAATAATACAATTTCAGTTTACACTTCTTTCTTCTTTAAGATTTTAACATGGTATTAGAGCTTTAAGGTTAAGGATCTTGGAGGGTTTCAACTGCCTCTACTAGTGGCCGGAGTAGCCATTAGTGGAGGGCTTTATTCTATATTTTATTATTCTAATAGAAGAAGAAGATGTATAGAGAGATTGTTGGGGGTTATTTTGATTATAGTGTTTGGATGTGCATATCAAATAGCAAGTCCTCCTCCTCCCAAAATCTGTGGTTCCAATGGAGGTTCACCCATCACAGCAACAGACTCAAGCTCAGAGATGGAAGACATCTTGCTTATCAAGAACATGACGCTCTCAAAATTAAGCAATCAATTTCTTCTTCTTCTGAAAATAAATGGAGGGTGGAGCAAGTCTAAGATAAGCTTAAGAAAGGACGGTAAAAAGAAGAAATCAATTTCAAGGTCGATGAAGGCCGGTCTTCAATTTCCAGTGGGTAGTTTACGACGAAGGATTGAGCTTCTAGCTCAGGACGTAAAACATTTGTAGATATTGCTGGAGTATCACAATATGTACAGAACAGTAGCTAATGCTGCTGCCATGTGATTGCTTTCTAGAGAAGGAGGCGCTGTAAAGAGTTCTCGATTGAAGAAGTTTTCCGATTTGATTTGCAACCGATAGATAGACGTTTGTGCGGAAGATCGATTGCTAGAAGTTATCGGTGTTGGGCCTTATGGGTCCAGCCCAATTAGGCAATATAAAAACCAAATAAACCCTAATTTTGTTTCTCTCTCTACCACAATTTTTCAGTGAGAGTTCTGTGAAGAGATCAAGAGAAATATAGTGAAGAAAATACAGAGGAAGAAGAAGAGAAGAAGATATAGAGGAAGAAGAAGAGAAGGAGAACAGAGTATCACCTTCTTTGTCTTGATTACCCTCAGGTTCATTTCTCTCTTATTTGTAAAGGGAATTTCATGTTTTCTCAAACCTAGATTTGTTTGGGTTTGAATGAAATTAGTTTCTCTGTATGTATACCTCAACTTTAGGTTTAAAGTTGAGAAGAACAATTATATCGGTTTCTTACTAATTAGTGAAATTTGTTGGTTTTGCCCCGTGGTTTTTTACCCTCCGTGTTGAGAGGGTTTTCTACGTAAATCTGGTGTTCTTTATTACTTTGCTGATCTGCTAGTATGATTTGGTTGACTTGTGAAATTAATCAGATCAATTGATTTCAATAGGAAAGTATTATTCAACTTGAAATTCCTAACAATCGGAACTGTATGTTTTAAGAATAATGGACGGTGCTGCTTCTTGTTCTGTTCTTGAAGATGATCATTCTGTAGAAGATGTAAATTGGGTTGATTCTTGTTTGGTTAAAGTTTCAGACAATGGATGGGATTCTCTCAAGAATTCTTTATTGGAGATTCTTGATTCTGTCGAACCTTCTGCAGATAATACTGATCATCTTTCTGCAGATAATACTGATCATCTTTATGAAGAGGCTAATCTTCTTGATGAAGAGTCTCCATTAAAGTTTGATGATGATACTGAAGGGAACATTAATTATAATTCTTCAACTTCAAGTGATGATGAAGAAGATGAAAACAACACTCATTCTGTAGTGGAAGTGAAGAAGTTTAATAAATTTGGATCAAGAAACAATCTTGGAAACTTATCTGTTCTAGTAATCCATGAATTTCAAGAATACATTTATGATTTTGGATTGGATTTCAGTTTTACAGAGTCTGTACTTGAACCATCAACATGTGAAATCTTTAAGGTATGGGATTTGGACATTCCAGACGAGGAAGATGAGTTATTGACAAATCTGAACAAAGCCCTTGTCGATAGTTCTTTACAGTCTATTGAAGAAGATGACTTAGATTTGAATGGATTTTCAAATTCGATAGATGAGGTGATTATGGGCATGACAGATCTGAAACTGGATTCAAACCCAGATGAAGCTAACTAGGATCAATGGTGTTTCCAGAAACATAAAATTTTCTTGACTGCTCAAAAATGGGTTTTGTTCCGACTACGTAACTTGGAAGTGTTTCTTCAGATTCTTGTCAGCATATGGCAGCTTTAGGGGAGAAAGAATAAGTTTCTTTAGGTCCTCTTCTCTTCTGCGATGACAACTAAGAATAAGAATAAGTTTCTTAAACATCGCTTTCTGTTGTGACGAATTCGGGTAATTGGAGAATACCGCAACTGATCTTTTATGAAAAATGTGAGGAATCGGGTTGTCTATATTGGCAGCGTAACTGGTGGATCAATCTGGTTGAAAATGAAAGAATGTTAAATTGACTTTCTTTGAAGAAAAAAAACAAAAGTTGCAAAGGTTAAAAGTTGGTGGATAATGAAGAAAAGATCATTCATGATGATTGTTGTGGATTGGACTAATGAAGATTGAGCTATCTATATCGGGTAGTTCGAAAAAAAAATGGAGCTTGCTGAATTGGGCTTGCTTGGCTGTCTATGTTGGGTAGCTGAAAAAAATGGAGCTTCCTGAATTGGGTTTGCTCGGCTGTCTATGTTGGGTAGCTGAAAAAAAATGGAGCTTTTTGAATTAGGTTTGCTCGGTTGTCTAAATTGGATAGTTAAAAAAATAAAGCTTGCTGAAGACGATGGCTGCATGATCGTAGCTTGATGTTTCATCGACTTGTTTTGTCAAGGTGAAACTTTGTTTCTACTACGTTTCTCCTTGAGGGGAGGATGTAAAAATAATAACTAATTGTTTATTAAACAGTTAATTAGTTAGTAACTAATTAGTTAGTATTAAACTCCTATCTAAGGGAGATATGTAATTGTTTGAAAACAACTTTTAATAATACAATTTCAGTTTACACTTCTTTCTTCTTCAAGATTTTAACAAATTTCAACCACAAAATGCCCTAGATTACCGGGATTGAACAAGGAAACTAATAGTCTTAGTCAATTGCTCAAAGGATAGCCACATGAATCCAATTTCATCCCTGAAATTTGATGTCTGTGAAGGGGAATTCTAATCTTGACGAGGTTAATGCAATACATCTCTTGACCATTATAAATAGCATTTACACCTTGTAGGAAGGGACAAAGAAAGCAACAAGATCTAAAATCACTTCGAGAGAAATCTGTCATTCTTGAATTTTCAAGTTTTTTTTTAAAAAAAAAAAATCATTTTTATGTGTTTATTGTGTGTTAGCTAAACATCTAGAAGGCTTCTCACAACTTCTAGGAAACATTTGGAGCGCATTGTAAGTCTCCATTTTACAGACTTAAGTTCATGTTTGTTTAATTACGGTTCCTTTTTGATTGAAATTTACTACTCCTATGATTTAGAAGTTTTTGGCTAAAATGAATATTTTCAATTCACTATACATTGAAAACACCCAAATTTAATCTTAAATAAAAAAAAATAATGAGTTCGTTGTTCTTGAGCTTTTTTTTCAAGGATGGAAAACTCAAAAGTACCCCCCAACATGTTATGGAATGATTTAGGATAAAATCGAGACCATTTCCCGTTAGTTTGAGGCAAATCCCAATTTTATTTTTTAAATTCCGCTCGGATTTTTTCCTTTTTCTTTGTGAATTGGTTGTGTTATGTATGTTATAATTGGTAGTAATATCATGGGAGTCTAGGAAAGATTTTGGATGAAGGTATGTGAGCTTTGACCTCATTCACGCTATATGCATTTTTCAGGTCAAACCTTTGATTTTTCCGACGAGATATCTATATAGCTTAAAAATTTCAAGAATGGATGTTTAAGATCTGTTGAATAAACTTAAATTAATAATTTTTGGTTTTTGATGTTTAATATTCCTAGAGTAATAATAATGATTTAGAAGTGAGTGAGATAACCAAGTGATTTGGTTGGGAGACCTATTCAATATGCATAATAATTTATTTTGTCATATGAAAAGTCTATGCTTTCTTATAAAGACTTGTAAGAATTTATTTGAGATAAATAAGAAGAAATATATTTTGCCCTCTTGTTACCAATAAATTGGTATCAGAGCCATTGCGTGTGAGGTGAGCGTGAGAGAACCTGCCAGTCTCAAAAGAGAACGCCGCAGTATGCGCTGACTAAGAGAGAAAAAAGAGCGATCGAGAGATTTGTGAGGTTTGTGTATTTAGTGTAAACACTTAAGAGAAATGACAGGTCTAACCAATGTCATTCCTACTCAAGTTGGCAAAAGGCGTCCACTATGACAACTAGAAGGTGCAAATGAAGGCCCTTTTCGGCTCCCAAGATAACTGGGATGTGGTCGAGACTGGGTATGAGGAACTAGAAAAAACATATGGGTATTAAAATATCAATGTTATAACGGAACGCGATAGATGACGTAAGCAATAAAGAACGACACAGATTTTAACGTGGTTCACCAAGATAAAACTTGGCTACGTCCACCAGAAAAAGAGAATCTTATTAGGAGATCAGAACAAAGATTATAACCGTATAAATAAGGGTTATGACACGAGTTTATATAACACTCGGTCCCCCAAAACCCTAACAGTTACAGAACTGGGACTGGAAACGATGCTCTCAAGGCAAAGACTTCGACTTTCTAAAGTGCCCGACTACATCTTTAAATAGTCTTCAACTAGGTCAACACAATATTTTGGCAAATAATCTCTAAAATATTATCACAATACTTTCCTAATTATATTACCATAACAAAAGATCATATTTCCTTTTGTGTTAATCTTATTTCCTTAAATCAAGATTACACATCAAAAAGATATACTTTTCTTTTGTTCAATATTCTCTTTTCTTGCATCATCAATTCAAGATATTTCAACAAATCTCCACCTTGACTTGAATTCCCTCAAATGCCCAAAATTCATTAATCAATGCTCAAATATTCTATCTCCTCTCTCTGATCCAGAGTTGTCATAAGACAACTTAACAGATGCATTCGTCAATGCTAAATGGCCTAGATGCAATCGCCAGTGCCGGATGGCCTAAATTTACTCGCCGGTGTCGGATGGCCCAGAAGCACTTGCTAGTGTTGGATGGCACAGATGCACTCGCCGGTGTCGGATGGCCCTGATGCACACGCCGGTGCTGAATGGCTCAGATGCACTCAACGGTGTCAGATGGCCTAAAAGCACTCACCGATGTCGGATGGCCCAAAAGCACTCACCGGTGCTGGATGGCCCAAATGCACTCACCGGTGCCGGATGGCCAATCGTCGGTGTCGGATGACCCAAATGCACTCGCCGGTGTTGGATGGCCCAAATGCACTCGTCGGTGCTGAATGGCCCAGATGCACTCGTCGGTGCCGAATGACCTAGATGCACTTGTCTATCTCTTATAAATCCAGAGTTGTCTCCAAGATAGCTTAACATCTTCTTAGGTAATCGAAATACTCAAGTCTACTAAGCAAATCTCCACCTTGACTTGAATACTCTCATTGTTGCAAACCATAATAGAACAGACACATTAATCAAAGATAGATGTGACATAGATGTATTTGTCAATACTAGAGATGGCCCAGATATATTTATCAATACCAGAGATGACCCAAATACATTAGTCAATGTCAGATGTGGCCCAGATGCATTATTCAATGTTAGAGTTGGCCTAAATACATTAGTCAATGTCAGATGTGACCCAGATACATTAGTCAATGTCAGAGATGGCCAAGATGTATTAATCAATGTCAGAGTTGACCCAAATACATTAGTCAATGGCAGAGATGGCCCAAATCTATTAGTCAATGTCAGAGATGCCCCAGATGCATTAGTCAATGCCAGAGATGGCCCAGATGCATTAGTCAATGCTAGAGATGGCCCAGATGTATTAGTTAATGCCAGAGATGACCCAGATGCATTAGTTAATGCGAGTGAAGGCCCAGATACTTGTCTCTCTCTTCTAGATCTAGAGTTGTCTCCAAGATAGCTTAACATCTTCTTAGGTAAACCCAAATATTCAAGTCTACTAAGCAAATCTCCACCTTGACTTGAATACTCTCATTGTTGCAAACCATAATAACACAGACACATTAATCAATGCTAGATATGACCCAGATGTATTAGTCAATGCCAGAGATAGCCCAGGTACATTAATCAATGTCAGAGATGGCCCAGATGCATTAGTCAATGTCAGAGATGGCCCAGACGCATTAGTCAATTCCAGAGATGGCTTAGACGCATTAGTCAATGCCAAAGATGGCCTAGATGCATTAGTCAATGCCAGACATGACCCAAATGCATTAGTCAATGCCAGAGATGACCTAGATGCATTAGTCAAATACCAGAGAAGGCCTAGACGCATTAGTCAATTCCAAAGATGGCCCATACGCATTAGTCAATGCTAGAGATGGCCTAGACACATTAGTCAATTCCAGATATGACCCAGATGCATTAGTTAATGCCAAAGATGGCCCGAATGTATTAGTCAATGCTAGAGATGGCCTGGATGCATTAGTCAATGCCAGAGTTGGCCTGGATGCATTAGTCAATGCCAGAGTTAGCTCGGATGCATTAGTCAATGCTAAAGATGGCCCGAATGCATTAGTCAATGTTAGAGATGGCCTGGATGCATTAGTCAATGCCAGAGATGGCCCAGATGCATTAGTCAATGCTAGTGGTAGCCCAGATGATCTACTACATCTCTCTTCTAAATTTAGAGTTGTCTCCAAAACAACTTAACAGCTCATTTATTGACCCCAAGTATTCAAGTCGACTTAATAAATCTCCACCTTGACTTGAATACTCCCATTGCTGTAAATTATTGTGCAACTTCAGAACCGAATACAGTATCTTCATAGGTGAATGGTTCTAACGTATTCACCTCCTCCAGAATGACAATCTTAACAATTGTTCTGTTCCTACCGATATTTTCAACAACCCCATAAGCCTTGTCGTTATAATAGAGCTCGCATCTTGATCTGCCACATTATCTTCTCCTCTAGAATGACAATCTCAACGGATGTTCTGATCCTACCGATAACTTCAGCAACCCCATAAGCCCCTATCGTTTTAGTAGACCCTGCATCTTGATCTGCCACATTATCTTCTCCTTTAGAATGACAATCTCAACGATTGTTCTACTCCTACCGATAACTTCAGCAAGCCTATAAGTCTTGTCATTGTAGTAGAGCCCGCATCTTGATCTGCCACGTTATCTTCTCCTCTAGAATGAAAATCTCAACGGTTGTTCTTCTCATACTAATAACTTCAGCAACCTCATAAGCCCTGTTATTTTAGTAGAGCTCGTATCTTGATCTGCCTCATTGCCTTCTCCATTTGAACTTGTCATCTTGATTCTTACTACTGCCATCTCAATTGAAAGAACAAACAATCGAATAACCTGAATCTCTAATACCAGTTTGTTGTAATATAACGCGATAGATGACGTAAGCAATAAAGAACGACACAGATTTTAACGTGGTTCACCAAGATAAAACTTGGCTACGTCCACCAGAAAGAGAGAATCTTATTAGGAGATCAGAACAAAGATTACAACCGTATAAACTAGGGTTATGACACGAGTTTATATAATACTCGGTCCCCCAAAACCCTAACAGTTACAGAACTGGGACTAGAAACGATGCTCTCAAGGCAAAGACTTCGACTTTCTGAAGTGCCCGACTACACCTTTAAATAGTCTTCAACTAGGTCAACACAATATTTTGGCAAATAATCTCCAAAATATTATCACAATACTTTCCTAATTATATTACCATAACAAAAGATCATACTTCCTTCTGTGTTAATCTTATTTCCTTAAATCAAGATTACACACCAAAAAAATATACTTTCCTTTTGTTCAATATTCTCTTTCCTTGCATCATCAATTCAAGACATTTCAATAGTACAACTGAACGCGTTGAAGGTTATTCGAGCTAAAGACTGGGCAACTTTGTATCTATTATACCGATTTGTTGACGAATCTGGCTTTGAGAAGATAGCTGACGTAAAATCTTTCAAAGTAGCATGTAATACACTCGAAATAGCAAATAAAGGAGAAGAACGAGTGAGGTAAGTCTAACTTCAAACCCTAAGGGGTGATCTGGAAAAATATGAGGATGAAAGAGTCTGAAAACGTATCTGAGTTCATTACTCGGGTGGAGACCGTGGTGAACAAGCTGAATCAGAATGGTGAGAGTTTTTCATTAAATTGAGTTGTTGAAAAGATTCTGAGTTCATTGACAGATAGTTTCAAAAATATCATGTGCGCAATAGAGGAATCCAATCATATATCAACGCTCACCATTGAAGAGCTTGTTGGGTCCTTAGAAACACATGATCAAAGAAGAAAATATAAGAAGAGGGAGTCCCTTGAACATGCTCTCCAGGTGAAGGAGACAATAAAATAGGAAAGTGTGCTTTATGCTCAGAGTACTAGAGGCAGAGGAAGATGCATAAGCCTAGGTGGTAGAGGAAGAGGAAGACGAGAAAGTGAGCAAGTCAGCCAACAGAACTGGCATGGTCGAGGTCAAGCTCGGGGTGGCCGGATAAAACACAAACAACACTATTGAGTGTTATAACAGTGGAAAGTATGGGCAAGTTGTCAAGAATTGTTACTCAATAAAATTCTACAACTACAGAAAGCTGGGTCATATTTTCAAAGATTGTAGATTCGAGAAGAAAAAGGAGGAACCAACAAACTTCTTTGTTGAGAAAGAAGATGAAGGATTGTTGATGGTTACAAAAACTCTAGAAACCGAGATCAAACCGAGTTGTACTGATAACTCGTTTTGGTACTTGGACACTGATGCAAGTAACCACATGTGTGGTGATAAGGGTTTATTCAAAATACTCTCAAATGTGGAGAACATATCCATTTCTTTCGACAATGGTTCAAAAGTAACCGTTAGAGGTCTTGGATCGATCAAATATCAATAAAGAAATGGAGATTATAGATGTTTACTACGTACCTGATCTCAAAAGCAACATATTGAGCATGGGATAATTGATAGAGAAAGGATATTCGACTCTAATGAGTGATTGAGAACTACAACTGAATGATAAACTCGGGAGGCTCATTGCCCAGGTAGAAATGAAGAAAAATTATATGTACAAACTCGAGCTTAAAATAGTTCAAAATAAACGTATGCAACTTGATCTGGAGGATGAGGCCATGAAGTGACATTATTGGTTCGGTCATCTTCACTTCAGGGGGTTGAACGAGCTGGTGAAAAATGAGATTGTGCTTGGATTGCCTAACATTATATTTGAAAAGAGGTTATGTGAAGAATGTGTTATCGAGAAGCAAACGAGAACTTACCTCCTCTCTTTAATTGATGATTTTTTCGAGGAAGACGTGAGTTTATTTTCTGAAGGAGAAGTCAAAAGTGTTTGAAACTTTCAAAAATTTAAAAGTGATGGTGGAGAAAGAAAGAAACAAAGTTATCAAAGCAGTCCGATCTCATAGAGGAGGTGAGTTCACTTCTACCGAGTTCAACAAATACTGCGAGGAACATGGAATCAAGCAATTCTTGATTGCTCCATATTCTCTGCAGCAAAACGGTGTTTGGAATAAAAGAATCAAACTATTATCGATATGGTTCGATCTATGTTATAAGGAAAGAATATGCCGAAAAAGTTTTAGACAGAGGTAGTGCAATGCGCAGTCTATGTGCAAAATAAATATCCACATGCAAAGCTAGAAGAGAAGACGCCTCAAGAGATTTGGAGTGGTATGAAGTCGAGTGTCTTTCATCTCAATGTGTTCGGTAGTGTGTCTTATGGGCAAGTACCAAGTCAGCACTTGATAAAATTAGGAGATCAGAGCAAGAAGTACATATTTATCGGGTATGATGAAAAAACTAAGACATATAAATTGTTTGATCTTGTTAACAAGAATTGGTGGTGAGTCGAGATGTTCACATGGAGAAATCAATGGCATGGAACTGGAGCAACCCGGTTGAGGAAGAAACAAGTTTAGAGGTTGTTATGCCTCTAATATCAACAACCACCGAGCTTTTAAAAGATGAATTTGAGCCTCTACAACCCAAAATGAGAAGTCTATGAGAGATATATAATACTTCAAATGTAGTCCATGTTGTATGTCTCAAGAACAACTCAAAAGATTTGAATTTTGAGAAAGTTGTACAATATGAGAAATAGAAATCAGCTATGGATGAAGAAATTTGGGCAATTGAACGCAACAAAACCTAGGAGTTGACCGACCTTTTTGAAGGAGCTCGACCAATTAGAGTAAAATGGATGTACAAAAAAAGATGAATGTTGAGGGAGAGGTTGAGCGTTATAAGGCTCGACTTATAGTGAATGGTTGCATACAAAAGAAGGGAATTGATTATGATGAAGTCTTTAATCCTGTCACGAGAATGGAGTCAATCCGACTTCTAATCTCGTTAGCTGCTCAGAATAAATGGTTGATTCTGCAGATGAATGTGAAGTCAGTCTTTCTAAATGGAGTGTTGAAGGAGGAGGTGTACATCGAGCAACCACTCGGGTATATGAAGAGAGTTGAAGAGAAGAAAGTGTTGAGATTGAGAAAAGCCCTCTACGGGCTGAAGCAGGCTCCTCGAGATGGGAATGAGAGAATTGACGAATATTTCAAGAAAAACGGGTACGAGCAATGTTCGTACGAGCATGTCTTGTACACAAAGAAATTAGAAAATGATATCATGATAGTCACTCTTTATGTCGACGACCTCATATTCACCGGAAGCAACATATAATTGATTAAGGAGTTCAATGAGGTAGTGAAGAAGAAGTTTGAGATGACATACATAGGTCAGATGAAATATTTTCTTGGCCTAGAATTGAAGCAGTCGGAGGAAGGGATTTTTATATTCCAAGAGAGGTATGCGCTTGAAATTTTAAATAAGTTTAAAATGGAAGACTGTAGTCCAGTTTCTACTCCAATGAAACCAGGCACTAAACTCTCAAAATTTGATGGAGGAGAACGAGTTGATGCTGGGAGATATCAAAGCTTAATCGGAAGTCTAAGATATCTTACAAGCACAAGCCCCGACCTAATGTTGAGTGTTGGGATAACAAGCAGATTCATGGAGGATCCAAGCTATACACATTAGAAGGCATTGAAGAGAATTCTTATATATATTCGAGGAACCCTCTCACTTGGTCTTTTCTATTCAAAATCAGATGACTACCGATCAGTGGGTTACTCAGATAGTTATTGGTGTGGCCATATTGATGACCAAATAATACTTCGGGTTATGTATTCATACTCGGGAATACGACTTTTACTTGGCTGTCAAAGAAGCAGCCTATTGTAACTATGTTGACCTGCGAGGCAAAGTATGTGACGACCTCTTAGAGCGTATGTCATGCAGTTTGACTTTCAAATTTATTAAGGCATTTGAGAGTGATCCGTGATGAAGGGACTGTGATTCGAGTTGATAACAACCCGGTTAATCACGGAAGAAGCAAGCACATCAGCGTCCGATTTCATTTTATCCGAGAACAAGTCAGAGAAGGAAATATTGAGCTGAAGCATGTTGAAAGTCGAGCTCAAGCCACTTACGTATTCATCAAGCCACTGAGTTGTACTTTATAAAGTTTAAGTTCAATTCATACCATTTACATTCGTCCCCTTCTTTTAGTCATATTAATTTGGATTTTTTTGTTTATAAACAACACACTAAAAAGTAAACTAAACAAATAGTTGTCCATCACAAATCAAATATGATAACTCTTATTTTATATAAAGTCTAATAACAAATTCCACTTACCTAACCAATTGAAAAACACAACTTCATTCTCATTAAAATCATGTTTAAATTAAAAATAAATGTGGACGATAATTGTCATTATAACCTTCTAAATTAAAGGAAAACAAGAAACTTTTATTTAATATATTATTTGATACATTAACCAACTTTATGACTTGACTTTATTATGTAATAAGAGTTCGAAATAAATAAAATGAAATAAAACTACTTATTAGATGTCATGTGAACTCTATCTATTACATGCCTTCCCTTGAACAATCAGTTGGTTTAAAATAGATCGTAGCATCGGGAATATTATATCCAATCAAGAAGTCCATTTGTGCCCGTATCCCAAATATAGATGTTTCTTTTTCATTGTCTTCATCTACTTCATCTTCTAGCACAGCCAGACACAACTTATTGTTCTCGTATATAATAAATGTGTTCGTCTTTGACAAAGCTAAGCTAGCGCCATTAGCAAAATTGTAAGTGATAGTAGGAATATCGGTGTTCATTTCATAACAAAGTTGACCAGGAACATTTGATGGTGTTTTATGAATCTGTTGTCTTAGTGCATGCTTCATATTTGCTAACACCAGCGAGGGCAAATAGTTTAAAGTACTCCCGTTGTCAATCACGATGTTACCAATTTTTCTTGGCATTTGAATTGTCATATGTCCGACGCTGATTGATTCCAATGTGAGAAAATATAATGAGCTGCCTATCACCATATGCAATGGTGTGGATACCACATCATACGAATTGAAGGATGACATAATATTTCCAAAGTTAATCCTACTCCTTGCATTTGGGTTTGAACCGAACCGAGATACTAGGCAGTATGAAAACATTCCACCAGTTGAATCTTGAGTCTGAAAAATGAATGATAGAGGATCAAGTCCAAGCCCGAGTATACCGGTGCTCTTCACGTCATATTTCCCTACATTCAAATTCCCGCACCCTTGAACAATGTTTGGGATGTTTGTGCGGCCAACTCTATAAGATTCCTTGGCTAGATCCCCAGAGCTGTATGTACAGTCACCGTAGATTATACTATATTTGCATATTTTATTGTCTTCAAGATCCATACGTTTATCTCCTAATTCCTTACACTCATCCGAACCACTTCTTAATGCTTTATACGACGATGACATACTGGGATTAAATATGGGTAGAAGTTGTCGGAAGCATTGCTCACATGGGTGGCACTGAATCCATATCATGTCGGAGCCAGTGTCCACGCCCACAATTTGCTTGACAGGTGGTGTGCCAACGAAAATCTCCATGTGGTACATTAAACCACCGGCCATAATTGTTGATTGAATGTTTGTAGTTTCCACCGCGTGATTGTTGGGGACCTTTAGCTTGGATTTCAAATAAGACAAGCGAGATCTGGAATGACTAATGGTTCTTGCCATAGAGTCAGTTCCGTTGACATCTTGGATATACGAGGTTGATCCTTCTAATGAATCACGGTGAATGAGATCGGCAGAAAAACTTATTGGTTTTGAAGTAGACATCTGGAACATGAAATAAAAGACTAGAACTATTGATGGGTATAAAGAGATGGTTGTCATATTTAAATGTAGAGAGATGAGATATTGAACTAAAAATATAACATGAAATTTATAGATGTTGTACTAAATATTACTATAATATTTAGGGAAATTTGAGGAGATGAACCCACTAATAGGCCTAATAGGGAAAGTGCAGAGTTAAAAAAAAGCGTTGATGACCCCTTTTACTGTTTTTGGACGAAAATGCCTCAGTGACACAATTTTTTATTTTTTTATTTTTTTATTTTTCAAAAAATTTAATTATGATTTTTTTTTGGACGAAAATGCCTAATTGCGTCACACAACCCAGTTGCGTCACACAATCACGAGACGAAAAAAAAAATCCGGTTGCGTCACGCAACTGAAGTTACGTTACGTAAGGGTATAATTGACATTAAAAAAAAGAGGGTCACCAGTGCTATTTAAATTATGCGCTCACACTATCTTTATTTAGGCCTATGAGTGGGGTCATTTTCTCAAATTTCCCAATATTTATGTTATTTTAAATTAGATTTTAAAAGAAATAATGAGACTATTTGGAGCATTAACTAATTTGTACTATTAGTAATTTTATATTTTTTTTATTCTTAACAAATTTGACAGTCAATTTTATAAATTCATTCTTTTTTATTTTTTTAAATATAATTTTTCGTTGACAATAAGGGTATAGGCCAGGGTGTAGATTTTAATGAATCTCGGTAAATGACATCCGCGAAAAACAGTATTAGTTTTGAAGTAGTTGTATTGTAAGAATTTGAAATTTGGAACACCAAATAAAAGATTATAACTATTGTTTGGTATAAAAAGATGGTTGTCATTTTTAAATGTAGATGAGATATTGAATTAAAAATATAACTTGAAATTTATAAATGATAGAATTAAGATTAAAGTAGAATTTGTTGTACTAAATATTACTATAATATATTTGTTATTTTAAATTAGATTTCAACCAAAAATGAGTTTAGTTGGAGCATTAACTAATTTGTACTCTTCAGTAATTTTATTATTTTTTATTTTTAACAAATTTGACAGTTAATCTTATAAATTTATTCTTTTTTTTTTCTTTCTTTTTTATATTTTTGAAATATATTTTTTTAACAGTAAATGGAAAGATAGTTTAAAATATAATTGTTATGCTTTAATTTGAAAATTTTCCGTTTAAGTGAAAGCATTAATATTTTTAATTATCTTTTTTCATAAATATTTTTTTTCATACTTTAACATGGTATATTTTTGTTAAATAAATATTGAATATCATATATTTAATTAAATTAAAAATATAAGTGATGTGATTCAAAGTTCGAACATCATCTAATAAATTGAAAAACAAAACACATTTTAACTGAAACGTATTATTTGAAAAGCTAGTTTATTTTAACGTACAAATTATTAAAAAAAAACTTCTAAAATGAATATAGTATTAAAATTTTACTATTTTAGTATTCATTCTCAATTCATAGTCAACATTTTATTTTATATATTTATTTTTCTATTCAAACTAACATAAATATATTAATCCTGAATTCTTATGATTTTTTCTTTTCCTTTTCAATTTATTATTTTTCCTATTTTCATCCCACTACATTTATTTTAATTTTATTATTATCATTATTTAAATATAATATAGATAACTCAAACTGACCAGAGTCAACACTTAAAAGATTAAACGGTAAAGTTACATCTTTTATTAATATATATATAAATACATGTTTTAACTGTTTTAAATAAATAAATAAATATATATATATATATATAAATATATATATATATATATATATATAACATTTTTAACCATATATTATAGCGGACTTAAATAAGTTGTTTTTCTAATAATTTACCCATGAAAATAAACTAATTATATAAAGTTGTCTAAATAATTTTTCATCTTCAAATAATAATTGTGCTAACAAATAATAGAGAGGTCAATGTTCACTCCAATATAATCTTAGAATTTAGATTTTATTATTTTATTTTATTTAACTATTTTATAATAAATAACCTCTATTTCAATTTCTTTAACTTTATTATTTACTAAATAACTATTTGGATTTCTTTAACTTTATTATTTACTTAATTTAGGACACTTAGCTAGATTTTAAAAAATAAAAAGAAAAAAAAGAAAGATTATTATATTACAGCAATATTTGGTAGAGTTTTATGTTTACATTGTTTTGGTGTGTTTGATGTTTAATAATTTTTTAAATATTTTTCTTATAATAATTGGTTTGTTGGTAAGATTTTGATCTAAAAAAATTAATTAATTTTAATAAATCACGCCAATATATATATAATAATTCTTAAATTTAAGGTGTTCGGATAGTTGGGTCAAGAGATGTGGTTAATTTTGATATATATAAGACAAAATGAATATTTGAGTCGGATCGTGGGTTGACCCGTCTATAAACTTTAAACGGTTGAAAATAAAATTAAAAATGTTTTGAGTCGGCTTGAGAGACCAAAAGGTCGCGAATTCGATTCTATCTAGAGCGTTTTGAGTTTAAGCGGGGGCATGATTGTGGGGTGTCATGTTAGTTCTCATTTAATTTTAAAATAAAAATGTTATATGTATGTTTTGAACTTTCAATCTAACAAAAATAAGTACAACTCTTTAACCAACTAAGCTAATAAATTTTATAAAAACAAACCAAAGGCGAATGGTGTGTCTTTATATTTCAAACTCAACACCAAATTTGATGAACGTGAGACATTCTTAACAATATAAGTTCAATTTTTTTAACTAATTAATATATATACATGTTGAAATTTAAAGTGTTCGGATTGCTGGGTTGAGATATATGGTTAGTTTGTATATATATCTAAGGCAAAATAGATACTTGGGTCGAATCGTGAGTTGACCCGCCCATAAACTTAAAACGGTTAAAAATAAAATTAAAAATTCTATATGTATGTTTTGAATTTGCAACATAACCAAACAAGTACAACCACCTAAATTAATAAAACTTTATATTTTAAATTCAATAACAAATTTAATGAACGTGGGTCATTTTAAGAATATAAGTTCAACTTTTTAACTAACTAATATATATATAATAGTAATGCTTAAATTTAAAGTACTCGGATTGCCGGGTCGAGAGATGTGGTTAATTTGAAAATATATGTGAGACAAAATGGATACTTGAGTCGGATCGTGAGTTGACACGCCCATAAATTTGAAACGGTATAAGCTCAATTTTTAACTAACTAATATAAATATTTATATATAATAATGCTTAAATTTAAATTGCTCGGATTTCCGGGTCGAAAGATGTGGTTAATTTGGATATATATATATATATATATATATGTGACACAAAATGGATACTTGGGTCAGATCGTGGGTTAATCTGCCCATAAACTTAAAACGATTAAAAATAAAATAAAAATTTCTATATATATGTTTTGAACTTGCAACCTAACAAAACAAGTACAACCTTTAAACAATTATGATTGAGATGTGGTTTGCCGAGAGATAATAGTGTTTGTCGTAGAATTAGGGTGAGATTAAGGTGGGTCAGAGCGAAGGACACAAATATCATTTACATCCAATCCCCGGTCAATTACCAGTCAAACCGGAGAAAACCCTTCTCAAAACAATTCAGTTTAGTTACCGCGGGGCGGTTTCAAATTGTTATCCTAAATCACATGATGACTAGTGTCATCGTTTATGCATATATGTGTTCCTAAGGGCAAATAGGTAAACACTTTCCAACTCGTCGTTTTTATTTAAAATAAAAGTTTCAAATGTGAGAATTAGTTATAAATCATATAAATCGTTACAAGTATTCCCCATCGTCATCGCTTTACAAAGAATATAATTTTTTGCAAAATATAATAAAATTTGTACGTTCAAAACTTTAGAAAGGAATAGTGGATAGAGAAATAAAATCAAGTCTTCTATAAACTCATTCTTTCCTCGTTATTTGGTATCTCGCCTTCTTCGCTGCTTTGATTTGCCTCTAGTAGAAACTCAACCCAAAAGATAAATATTTCTTATCGAGATCGGCGTCGCTCCACTTACTTGTGGTTGATTATGACATTTATGACTAAGGCATCGTCTTTATAAGATGGCATCTCGTCTAACTTGAATGTCCCGTGGTTCATACCAGTATTTCGGTAATGGGCTACCAAAATGGCTAAGTTCATGGCGTAGAGCTACATGTAAAACAATCACCAAAGACAACCAATTGACATTTTTTATATCTAACTTACACAAAATACGTAGATATAGTAGACACGTAAAGGCTTTTGACATTTCTTGATCGTTTGGGAACGACGAACGACAAGGTCTTATGAATTATAAACATGATTCTTTTACTACAAAGAAACTATAAGAGAGAGTCCACCCACCCCGTCGGAGAGCATAAAATTACGTCAATTATAAAGAGAAATTATCGTCTCAATTGTGAATTTCTCACTTGTCCCCACGATGCATACCCCTCGAAAGGGGCTTCACCGTTGGGGAAAATGATTGATCTCAGCACATAGGTTCAGCTTCTTGCTTAATCACTCAAATTTGAAACATATCGTGATTCCTCATTAACTAACCTTGGCATATATAATATTATAAGTGTACAAATGACGTCAACACCGCACATCATGTATAACCTCAAAACAAAGGGTGATGTGCCCAATATTATAACTAATGCACGCAAAAAAGGCGAAGTTTGGTGATGTACCTTTTTTGGTCTTCTTTTAATTTTATTTTTTATGGATTTTTTACTTTATTGATTTTTTTGTTCAAGGTGTAAAATAATACTTTTTAAAAATAACCAAAAGTTTATTTCAAATTAAATATCGATTATTATCCCCAACAAAGTCGCTAGAAAAGTTGTAACGTCAAAAATCGATCTTTTTTGCAAAGAGGTTTTCGACTACTCGATAGTCTCATAATTTACATTCCTCTCAAATCTTGAGTGAGACAAGGAACCGAAATAAAATGTCTTGACTATAGTGCATTTAAATATGTAGATTTAGAGTAATTTTGATTTTTTTTTTAAGTCTATCTAATATTTTACTTCTCGAGAAATTAGTAAAAAAAAAATATTTGCGTATTCAAACGCATTTTAGATATTATGTTTTTGGGTTGTTGTTTGTTTACACGTGAGAAATGGTATCATCGCTATATCTCATGTGTTCGTCAACATGACAGTCTCTACTTCAAGCTTTTGATCATTTAAAAAATATAATTTTACACTTTATTTATTTTCATAAGACATTCATTTAAAAGTGAATTCAAATTTAAACATGTGTCTAGTTTAATATCATTATGTTCCTAAGTCATGTATTTATATCATAGGTCCTAAATCTAAAATAAAAATAGACGATAGCTGTAGCTAAAAAATGGTGCCTAGAAAGTAAATGGAAGGTTAAGTTTAAAAAAACAAACTAAATACACGTCCTTATCCAAAATTCTTTGACACTTTTTGAACAAAATGAAACTAAGGGCTTGTTTGCGGAGGTGTTTTTTTTTTTTTTTGTTTTGTTTGGATTTTTCAAAAACAAAAACTTGTTTAATTAAAAGTATATAAAAAAATTAGTTTTTATTTATTTTTTACCAAATTACCTTTTATCTCTCCAGTTTTTTTATTTAATAATTAATTTATATTAAATAAATGTAAAGAACATTTTTAATATTTTAATAAATAAATAAATTGGTAATGTGATTGTTAGGTTTCAGAATAAAAATTAGATTTTTTTCTAATAATTCATTCATCAAACAAGCTCTAAATGCAAAAGTTGCATGGAAGTAAGGTGTCATTTCAACATGAGATTCAATACAAATGCATGTATTGCATAATATCATGGTATACCTTCTTCTTTGTAAGCCAACTCACTATAATTAAGATTTAAAATATATTTCTATATAATAATAAAATATATATTTTAATTAATAAATTGTATAATTCGATCAAATAAGAAAACGTATAAAGAGATTAGTTTTTTAAAATTATTTGAATAATCATATAAGATTATCAGTTGATGTCATACCAAAATATTATTATTATTATTAAATGATCTAGTTCTTATGAATAATTTGTTTTACTTAGGAGATGTAGCTCAGTAAGTCGTCATCACGGTTATTTTTGTTCTTTGGATTAATATTGTTTTATTTAAGTATTTTTATTATTATAGTTATGTTTATTCCTTGGTTTATTTCTTATTCTTCTTAATAATTTGTACCTTATTTAATTATTCACCTAATTTATATACCTCAAACATTCCATGCCAAGTAATATTGGGTATAGTCTTGAAATGATCTGATCATTTGAATGTAGAGTACTATCTTGTAGTTTCAAATGATGGATGGATTTTCAAAAATGATTTTTTTTTTTATATATAAAATTCTCTATTACAATTATATTTTATAATAACAATTATGATGGACTTAAATAAATGTATGAAGAAAATTGATTATTTTTATCCAAATTTTGAATCATTTTACAAAAACAGTTTAGATTAATGATTGTTTTTGCTAAATGAAATATATATTTTTTTAAATTATAGATCAACTTAAATAATCTATCATTCTTATAAACATTTTTTTATCAATCAAATCAATTTATTACTATAGCTTTAATAAAATAAATACGTTATTTAAAACTAACAAAAATATATTTATTTTTACAGAAAAAATATCAAATAGGCCTTAAAACTAAACTATATTACTATTTGTTTTATGAAATAGGACTATACTATATATACTTTATATCAAATAAATTAAATTTTGTCATTTCCTTTTCCAATTTTTTTCACTCTTTATCATTTATCTTATTTTATATCAATTTCAAGTCTTTTACAAAACAATTAAATTTCCAACTTTTGATTATTTCAATTCAATATTAAATGAAGATATATAATTGAAATTTTATTGAAAAATAATATGTTTATAATAATTGAGTCAAATTTGATGTTTTGTATGTATTGGGTTTATTTTAGGCCACCCAACTTGAAATTTTTACATAATTTAAAAAATAAAAAACAATTATAATTTGACTGATTTTGTTTCTTTTCTATAAATATAAACTGAGACAGCCCGGTCAAGCCATGTCCAACTGGTTCTGAGTGAACCACTTTTGTTATTTTTATAATTTTTTAAAATCCACTTAATTTGTAACTTATTAAAAGTATTATGCTTTCTTTTTGTTATAAGTTTTGGAGTATATATTAAAATTCACACAATTTTGTAATTTATCAAAAGTATATATTAAAAAAAATATATAATGTTAACATGTCTCTTCATAATAAGATTATGGATGAAAATAAAACGGATTAAAGGGTGAATGAACTTACTATCCTCAAACGAGAAGAAAATTCAATAGTTATTTTAAAGGATTAATGCGTATTTATGTTTAGATAATGATAAGAGTGGTGTTATTTATAATATATGACCTTAATTAATTTTATCTTACTAAGAACATAGTTTATTTTTTATTTTATTTTTGAGTAGCTAGGTATATAGTATTATACTACTATCATTATTTTTACTTTAATTTAAAAGGTTTTAAGTATATACTTCTATTCATTATTAATACACAAACCATATTTTTCTGCCTTGTTCTTCTTAATATTATTATTAATTATTTTTCAATTTGCAAAAGTTTCATTGTCTTATAATACTTAATATTATACGGAATTTCAGTTTGTTTGATATTACAAAATTCATAGAAATCTAAAAAAAAATACAAAAAAAAAACTCTTACATAATTTTTCTCTTAAATAAATTGTGAATATTTAAACCACAAAAATACAACAGTCTATTTATTATCTTTAACATAATTTTTAATGTAATGGTATTAGCAAAATCAATGTCATGAAGAAGTAAGCTACATTCTTTCAAACAAGTCCTCCTTAACCATTATTTTTTCAAATAAGTCTTTATAAATGAATATGATCATATATAACAAGTTCATGTCATGCATGTGCCCACTTTTGAAAATGTTGCATGTTTTAGATGATACGTCCAAATATTGATTTATATATTGTCATAACCTTATTTAAAATAAAAACAATGAATGATCACATGCCTAATTTAACTCCCTTTCTCTCCTTTTCTAACTTGTCCACATCTCAACAAATTAATGCAGTGTTTTGTTTGAATTATTCTCATGTAATAATATATTTTAGTGATTAAACTAACATTGGTAATATATTTTTGTGACTTATGAGTGCAATAAATATAATATTAATGTTATTGGGTTGACATATTTTTTATCATTCATTTTTTTAAGTTTGAATATGATTCACTTTTGATTGCTTACTATTTCAGTTTTGATTTTGATTTCCCAAGTTAGTAGTTGTATTTATATTTCTATTTGATTTAGTCATTTTTATAGCGTGTATAAAATTTTGATTGAATCAGTGTATAGTTGTTTCGATTATGATAAAAAAAAAATATATACATGGGAACGAGAAAAGAAATGGCATGAAATGACTTCTTGAGCTGGCTCTCGAACTCGGTCTCATCATTTTGTTAATTCACCCTGAAAAGTACATGAGTTTATTCAAAATTTTAAATAAATTTGGGGGTTTCATTTGTTTAAGTTCAATTTCAAAATAAAAGTAAAACTTGGCAGAATTTATGCAATTGAACTCAAGCTAGCAAAACAATATTAGACTATAATTATGAAATTATATTAATAGAAAAAATAAATTGGACACATACATTTCTTTTAAAACTATATTCCAACCATTTTAAATGTAAATTGAAGAAAACTTTTATTCTCATTTTCTTTTCAATTGTTTTGAATAATTTTATATATTAATTTAAGAGTAATGATAGGATAAAGATTGATATTATTATGAAAATGATAGTTCATTTGGAGTTTTAATTTTTTTTTTTTGTTTTTCTCTTTTAGCTAGGCCTACTTTGTTGCAACAAGAGCTAGCTAGATGACTCTCATATATGGATTCAAACATTTGAACTATTTTCTACCATTTTTACTTCTTAATTTATTGGTCAATTTATTTGAATTTTATTAAAGTTTGTAAAAATATTTACAAATATTACACTAAAATAATCAAATTCTTGGATTCAACACTTTCTCGTAACCAAACAACGAATCAAGAAAGAATCATAATTCACACGTGTTTTACGCATTTTCTCTTTATCGATTTCTTACGAAAAAATCGATTAAAGACTTTCATGACACCAAAGCTTTCTCTTTTTTAGTTAAACAAAAATACTTACTAAGTATTGGTTTACCTACTGAGAACTTGTTTGAAATAATAATATTTTTTCTCCTTACTTGTTTGAAAGAACGTGATCTTCTCTTTATTGGACCTACATGGTTCTAATTTAAGCATTCATTTCCCACATGTTACATGCTACACTTGGTTTTGTTTGTTTGTTTGTTTTGAAAGTGGGCATAAGATATGGACTAAAAAATTAAATTGAGTATTTAAATATTATGTGAAATATTTTAAAAATAGATCGAATAATGAGAATATTATTGATTATATATACATTAAGAAGCTATCCTCGAATGCGCAGAGAAGTTCCCACGACGTACGCGCTCCTCCATGTATGTTCATTTTGCATTTTGCATTTTTAGCCCAATTAGTTTGGTGTATAAATAATAAAATTTGATTTTTGTGTTTATTTGACAGAAGAAGAAGAAGAAGATCATATAAACAAGGAGAAAAAACTGAAGAAGAATGGCTGGTACAATGAAGAAGTTGGTAATGGCGGTTGTGTTGGTGGTGGTGGTGGTGACCACCACATGTCCAAGTCCAACCGGTGCTGCGATCTCATGCGCCTCCGCGCAGAGCATGATTGCCCCATGCCGGGATTATCTCCTGGCTACCACCGTGGTGCGGCATGTTGTGCATCTGCAAAGGCGCTTGATAACATCGCCTCACGTGGTGGTAGTGGAGAACAGCGGGGAGTCTGTTCATGTCTTAGGGACATGTCCCGGACTCAAGTTGGGAATCTAAACCTCTTTCACTGCAGATTCCTACCTAAGATATGTGGGTTGAAGTTTCTAAACTTCGACCCTAAACCCTAAACCATAAACCATAATCTATCTATTTATCTTTTGTTATGTCTTTCTTTGTTGTGTGTTTATGGACATGAATCACGTTTGCTACATTATTGTGATCTGTTTGTTTCATTATTATCTGTTTGCTACATTGTCTTTAATTTATAATGATGGTTTGTAATGTTAGATTTATGTTTATTTGCTTTTTACTTGTATGTATTGTATTGTATAGAGTTAGCTTTGCTTCTATATATATGCATTTTTCTATGTTTTATAATTGACAGGGTCAGCTAGTATTCAACAGCACCACAACTCAATCCTCTTCTTCTTCTTTCCTTCTTGGTAAATTTAAAGATATTTTATCTATTTATTATTATTATTATTAATATTTTTTTTATTTCTTTTTGCAGCTTCTTTGGCTACCCAGTTGGTAGAAGAGTATTAGGAAAGAAGAAGGAATATCTAATAATAATATTATTATTTATTATATAACATCTTCTATTCATAATTTTTTTTTAGTACCTTTCATTTCTTTATTATTAATGTATATATACCTTTTCTTCCTCTTCTTCTTTCTTACTTATAAGTATGGAACCATGATCTCATTAAATAATTGCAAAAATAAAACATTTGCATAAAACAAATTAAATATACTAAATTCAATTCAGTCCTTTCATTTTTCTTTTTCCTTAAATAGGTAAAAGAAAATTAATTTTCCTTACCAACAAGTACTTGGTATATTTCAACTTCAGCTTCTTCATGATCATCTTCTATTAATTAAACATAAATATTTAATTAATTAGCCAAAGATACAAATAAAACTATATATTATAGTATTGTTTTGTATTTTGCTACTTTTGGAACTAATTCCACTTATTTACAGTAGTACCCTTTTTTTTTGACAGGAGGATTTAGGATTCTGTAATTGAATTTTTGTTGGCAATATATATAAATTTATATTATTTTGCAATCACAAATATTCTCTCGATTAATTATTTCAATTATATTATTCACTTCTCATATTTGTTCCCACTTGATCTCATTACTCAAATATTTTTCTTATTATTATTACTTTTTTTCAATTTTTATTTATTTTGATATTTTAATTTTAAAATGCTGGCTTTGGCTTGTTAAAATTTGAAAAGTAAGACTTTATCAACTGCATTAGACGGGATTGGGTGGTCTTTAGATCCCATATATATAGTTTGTTTTCAGGACTTAATTATATTTCATTGAACATATATATATATATTATATATTGTACTATTGTCTTGATTCCGTTATTCTTTTTCTTATCTTTATTACTACAATAATAAAAGATTTGTTGAGTTATAGAACTTACATTTATAATAAATTTTACATTGTTAATTAGAGTTTATTGGGTTTGTATTTGATTTTGAGCTTGGGCCGGACCAAAAGTTATTTAGGTTTATTACCTGAATGTTTACTCTATAAATATGTGATTATTAAGAGAGACATAATTCTAGAGAGATAAAGTGTGAGGCAAAAAAACTTTATATTTTTTTTTCTTCTTCATAGTGAAATCTGGTGGTGGCTGAAGTGGATGTAACTCAATTTGAGTAAACCACTATAAATCTGTTTCTTCTTGTGTTCTTTTTTCTTGCATTTTTACAGATTGTTTTAAGCTGGTTGGATTTGGGAGATACAAATCCTAACAACTGGTATCAGAGCAGTTATGCTAGATCTGAGCATTGGAAACAATGGCGAGTGAGAACAGTATAGGACATGGGATTGGAAGATTTTATGGGACAAATTATACCTTCTGGAGAATGCATATTGAAGATTATCTTTATGGAAAGAAGTTTCATGTTCCTTTGAGTGAGAAACCAGAGAAGATGGATGAAGCTGAATGGAAACTCCTTGATAAACAGGTTTTGGGAGTTGTCCGATTGACGCTAACCAAGATGATTGCTCACAATGTAGCAAAGGAGAAGACCACCATGAGTCTGATGAAAGCTCTTTTTGATATGTATGAGAAACCATCTGCTAACAACAAGGTACACTTAATGAAAAGACTCTTTTACTTAGGAATGATTGATAGTACTTTTGTCACTACTCATTTGAATGAATTCAATACAACTGTGAATCAATTGTTATATGTTGAGATTGATTTTAGGGATGAAGTTAGTGCTCTGATTTTGTTAGCATCTCTATCAAATAGTTGGGAACCTATAAGGGCAGCAATTAGTAATTCAGTTGGAAATGGTAAACTAAAATTTGTTGAAGTTAGAGATCGTATTCTTGCTAAAGAGGTTCATAAAATTGATTCTGGTGAAACATTCAAATGTTCTGCTCTGAATGTGGAAAACAGGGGTAGAGGTAATGATAGAAATATCAACCGAGGTAAGAGCAGATCTATGTCAAGGAGCAAGAGGAGTCAGTCCAAGTCTGGGCGGACATTTGAGTGCTGGAATTGTGGTAAACAGGGTCATTTAAAGAAGAACTGCAAAGCACTGAAGAAAAACAGTGATGATAAAAATGATGCAACCAACGTTGTTACAGAATCTGTCACTGATGCGTTACTTCTATCTGTTGATAACTTGATAAATTCATGAGTTTTGGACTCAGGAGCGTCTTTCCACACCACTGCTCACAAAGAATTAATGGAGAATTATGTGGCTGGAAACTGTGAAAAAAAGTATATCTTACAGATGGTGAGCCACTAGATATTGTTGGCATGGAGGGCATCAAATTGAAGATGGAAAATGGTTCTGTTTGGAAGATTAATAAGGTGAGACACATTCCAGGTTTAATGCGCAATCTGATTTCTGTTACACAGCTTGATGAAGAAGGTCACAATTTCATTTGTGGAAATGGTGCATGGAAGGTGACTAAATGAGCAATAGTTGTCGCTCGAGGTCACAAAACTGGAACATTATACACGACTTCAACTTGCAGAGAAACAGTTGCTGTTGTAGTTGATGACTCGAAGAACAGTGAGCTGTGGCATTGCAGGTTGGGCCATATGAGGGAAAAATGGATGAAAATTCTTTTGAAAATGAACAGATTCCAGAACTGAAGTCTGTTGAACATCAGTTACGTGAAAACTGCATTCTTGGAAAACAGAAACGGGTGAATTTCTCAAAGATTTAGAGGAAGCTCAAGAAAGAAAGGTTAGAGTTGGTACACACTGATGTGTGGGGACCTACACCTGTTTCTTCTATTGACGGTTCACAATACTACGTGATGTTTATAGATGATTCGACAAGAAAGGTATGGGTATATTTTATGAAGCAAAAGTCTGAAGTATTTGATATTTTTAAGAAATGGAAGGCTTTGGTTGAAAATGAAATAAATCAGAAAGTTAAGTGCTTGAGATCCAACAACGGAGGTGAATATATCAATTCAGATTTTAAAGAGTATTGTGTTGTAAATTGGATCAATATGTTGAAGACTGTGCCCCGAATGCCTCAAGAGAATGGAGTAACTGAACAAATGAATCGAACATTGAACGAGCGTGCTAGAAACATGATATTGCATGCAGGGCTGCCTAAAACCTTTTGGGCAGAAGCTATTAATACTACTGTCTATTTGATAAACAGGGGACCCTATGTTCCTCTTGAATTCAGAAATCTTGAAGAAGCCTGGAGCAATAAAAAGGTAAACCTTTCTTATTTGAAAGTGTTTGATTATTTATCATATGTTCATATTAATGAATGTGATAGGAGCAAGCTTGATCCAAAGTCTAATAAATATTTTTCATTGGTTATGGTGATATCGAGTTTGGTTATCGTTTCTGGGATAATTAAAATCAGAAGATCATTCGTAGCAGAAATGTTATCTTCAATGAACATGTTCTCTACAAAGATTGTGTTGGGAAGACATCAGATGGTGATTCAATGTTGGAAGAGACTAGTACAATCGATTTGAGAGAATTTTCATATGTATATATACCGACTGTCGAAGAAGAACAATGTGTTGTTGAAGATGAAATCGTCGAGAACGTGGCCCTAGAGGCAAATTAGCAAACACCGGTTATATAGTTGAGAAGATCATCAAGGAATCGAAAACATGTCGAGAGGTGGTCTCCATCTCTAAACTATATTGTTGACAGATAGAGGTGAACCTGAATGTTATGAGGAAGCAATACAATCTGATGAATTAGTTATGTGGGAGTCTGCGATGAAAGATGAGATGGACTCTTTGACGTTGAATCAGACTTGGGAGCTCAATGAGCTACCAAAGGGAAAGAAAGCACTTCACAACAAATTGATCTTCAGGATTAAAGAAGAACGTGATAAAATCATGTGGTACAAGGCAAGATTGGTTGTGTAAGGATTTCAACAAAAAGAATGTATTAACTACAATGAGATCTTCTCTCCAGTAGTTAAATTTATGTCAATCAGAACTATTTTGAGTTTGGTTGTGAAAGAAGACTTTCATCTTTAACAAATGGATGTCAAAACTGTTTTTCTTCATGGTGATTTAGATGAAAAGATTTACATGCGACAACTAGAAGGATTTGAAATCAATGGAAAATATGAGCTTGTGTGTAACTTTCAGAAAAGTCTGTATGGTTTGAAATAGGATTCAAGGCAATGATACAAGAAGTTTGATAGCTTCATGAAAAGTAACAATTTTCTGAGGTGTGAAGCTGATCATTGCTGCTATATCAAGAGATTTGATAAATCGTACATTATTCTACTCCTCTACGTTGATGACATATTGATTGATGGAGAAAGGTTGTATGAGATTAACAAGCTCAAGAAAGAGTTGTCTGAAAAGTTTGCAATGAAGGATTTGGGTGCTGCTAAACAAATCCTTAGGATGAGAATTTTCAGGGATGAAGAAGTTCTCAAGCTTTCACAAGAAAAATATGTGAAGAAAGTTCTTAGCAGGTTCAACTTATATGATGAAAACCAGTTACTACCCCATTAGCTAGTCACTTCAGACTATCTAAAGATCAGTCGCCTTCAACAGAGAAGGAGAAAAATTACATGGCCATTGTTTCGTATGCCTCTGTCATTGGTTGTATTATGTATGCAATGATTTGTACAAGACAAGACATAGAAAATACAGTGGGAGTTGTTAGCAGGTTCATGAGCAACCTGGGTAGACAACATTGGGAAGCAGTAAAGTGGATACTACGATACTTAAGAGGAAGTACAAATCTCGCTTTATGTTTTCAAAAGTCTAATATGGGTTTGAAAGGATATTAAATCTCGCTTTATGTTTTCAAAAGTCTAATATGGGTTTGAAAGGATATCAGATCTCGCTTTATGTTTTCAAAAGCCTAATATGGGTTTAAAAGGATATGTTGATGCTGACAATGGTGGTTATGTTGATAGCAGGAAGAGCACAACATGGTACATTTATACTCTAGGAGATACTGCAATCAGTTGGGTTTCAAAATTGCAGAAGATTGTTGCTCTTTCTAGTTATGAGGCAAAGTATGTTGCTGTGACAGATGCTGTTAAGGAGATGATGTGGTTACAACCCTTTTTGCTAGAATTAAGTCAAGACTACGAGGGAAGTGTGTTGTGATGCGACAGTCAGAGTGCCATTCATTTGGCAAAGAATCCTGTTTATCATGGCAAGACGAAGAATATACAGGTTCGTTATCATTTCATCCGGTCAGCTTTAGAAGATGGAGTATTAGATCTTTAGAAGATTCCCGGGAGTGAGAATCCAGTTGATATGTTGACGAAAGCTATGACAAATAAGAAACTGAAGTTGTGTGCAACTTCAATTGGTCTTCTTCGTTAAGACACCGGATGGAAAGCCACTACCGATCGAGAGATGATGAAGTTAGTCTCTAAGTGGGAGATTGTTGAGTTATGGAACCTACACTTATAATAAACTCTACATTGTTAATTAGAGTTTATTGAGTTTTCTTTTTGGTTTTGGGCATGGGCCTAACCAAAGTTATTTAGGTTTATTACCTGAATGTGTACCATATAAATATGTGATTATTAATGGTTTACATTGTTAAGACAGAATTCTAGAGAGATAAAGTGTGAGACAAAAAAAACTTTGTATTTCTTTTTCTTCATAGTGAAATCTGGTGGTGGTTGAAGTGGATGTAACTCAATTTGAGTGAACCACTATAAATTTGTGTCTTCTTGTGTTATTCTTTCTTGCATTTTTACAGATTGTTTCAAGCTGATCGGATTTGAGAGATACAAATCCTAACAGGAATTTGGTCAGCCATCAACCACTTTGATTTTTTTTGTCTTAGGACTCCACATTGACCCCGTTATCAAGATATTGTCTCATTTTCATTTTATTACAGATTCTAGAAATATTTTATAATTATTGGCTCCGAGAACAACTTCATTGGACTCGGTGTGTTTCTATTAGAATCGGTACACTCAGGTTCTTACTTTTGCAATCTAGATAGTGTCTAGGTGAATAACAAGTGATGATTTTAGTATTTCAACCACTGCTAGCTAATTGTTTTGGCAACTCGGACATTTTTGAAAAGAATGGCAAGTAGTGATTTCAATACTTCAACCAACACAGGAGCTTTTATTTTTTAATACCACTGATATATCTGATAGAATCGATACACCTGTGTTCTCGCAAAATGATAAAGAGTGATTTTAATATCTCAACCACAACAAGTACTTTTGCACTTTTATTCGTTTTTTAGCCTTGAGTTTAAACATCTTTTTTAGGCCGTACTAAGAGATAAAAAGTCCTATATCAATTGTGACTTCGGTTTTGGCCTCAATATTTTCATTCTTTTTGCAAATTAAATTTCTTTCGAGAGTTAATTTTTCTTATCATATAGAAAACCATTCCAATATGATATCTTTTATTCAAAAAAGATTTATGGAACATCAATTTCCTTTCAAGACAATCCTCTATAATTTACTCTTACTCATTTATTAAAATCTATCATGTTCATTTTTTTCATTTTTTTAGAGGGGTCAATGTTTTGATAGACTGAATCAAAAAATAGACTGTTTATATATCTGCCAAAATAGGAGGATATATATATGTATGAAATTTTGTTATTTGAGATTGCAATAAGGTAAAAGAGAATGTCCAACCAACTAAGGGAGCTGAAGCCACCAAAGTAAGAATGCGCTAACTCAGTTAGGAATTTTACCGCACCGCCCTCATGAACCCCTCCTCGAAAGTAGACTCACATGCAACAACGAAGATCGATCTTAATGTGTCCTATATTTTAGAATAGATTGTCAATTCGCATTAGCGTGAATGAACATATAATTAATATTTGCATACCTTCAAATAAATGGTGACATGACCATAATACAAAGTTGTGCACATATAAGAAATTGATTTTCTTTTTTTTACCTTCTCATTAGGCTTCTTTTCTTTTAGGTTGGTATGGTGTAAAATGTCATAGCTTTATTTGCTAGCAACTTGTTTCAAGTCCATCATTCTATCTCTAATAGAATCGTTTGTTTCTGTACGCCCAAAAATCAGTTCCGTACCGACATCGACTTTTCTACCGGTGAAACTATGAAAAGATTGTATAAGCTTTTTCCCTTAAGATTTTTTATTTAGAGATTCTTTTCGGTTCAGTGATTATTTACGCGAGGGAAATAGCCTCAACTCTTTGGCCTACAATGAAGCTGTTGGCTTTAGACATGACTAATTTTATACCACTTATTTAAATAAATCTATTTTGGATATGCTCCAAACACAAGCTTATTTCTAACATATTTATAAGAGTCATGCATGTTATGTTCATAATAATTATTTACGTTTGGAATGACACATGACTAGAAAATGATAGGAAATCGTATAGAAAGCATACATATGGGAGAGGGTAAATGTGATAAAAACCTTAAAATATCCCCTTAACTTTGGCTCCTCCTCTCTTGTTTTTTCTAAGAAAATCCCTCTTTTTTCCTCTTCATTATCTATAGCGGGAATGAAATTTAGAAATTTCTTTCATTCCAATGTAGAATTTTCTATTTTGCCCCTTTTTTTATCTAAAATTCTAGTTTCGATAATCTCCACATTCCCCCAAAACTTTCCCACTCATCCATTTCGTTAGTGTCGCCGAGCCATTCGTGTTGTTCGTACCGTCCGTTTAATTTGTTTCGCGAGTTTTCTTTTTTAATTTTCTGCAAAAACACATATTAATACAAATAAATATATTTTTTTATATCATTTATTTTATTTATTCTCCCATGGTAATTTATTTATATATTTATGGCTTTATTTTTTATTTTTTTTATTTTTTTCCTCATTTAATTAATTTGGGATTCGATACAACACCTTTTCTTGATCAATTATTTTTATTTTAAACCCTAAAATGATTCTGTTTATGAATTTCAGAAAGAAAAAAAAAACAATTTTTGTTTATAAAAATAAGCTTGAGATTTTTTTAAATTATAATTTTGGAAGGTGAAAAAAAATAAATCTCTATAACTTTATTATATATGTAATAGGAGCCCTAAATAATTAAAGAAAAATAAAGAAAAATAATCTTATATGATTTTATTATAGTAATGAGAACTCAAAAATAATCTTATTGGATTTTATTGTAGTCATCTGAACTCTATGGTGTTATAACATGTCTCGAACAATCAGTTGGTTTGAAATAGACCTTCTTTCGAGGAATATTATATCCAATCAAGAAATCCGTTTGTGCCTGGCTCCCAAATACTGATAAATCATCGTCTTTTTTAATATCAAAACACAATATATCTCTAATTATAGAAAAAGCATTCATCTTTGACAACACTACGCTAGCGCTATTCGAAAAATGAAAGGTGATAATAGGAACATTGGCGTCAATATCAAAGCAAAGTTCATTAGGATTAGGAATATCTAATGGTGGCTCATTAGTCTCTTCTCTTATGGCATCCATCAATTTTTGTATCACATGCGAGGGCAAATAGCTGAAAATAGCACTTGTGTCAATCATGATGTTACCAGATTCTCTTCTCATTGGAATTAATTTAGATCCTACACTGATTGATCTCAATGTGAGATAATAATGTGGGCTGTCACTCTTTTTCGTCAAAGGGGTAGACATAACTCCATGCTGATTCTCATTCATGGCTGCATTATTTCCAAAGCTAATCATACTCTTTGCATTTTGGTTTGAACCGAACTCAGATACTAGGCAGTATGAAAACATTCCACCAATCAAATGTTTAGTCTGAGTAATGAATGATAGAGGCCCATCTCCAAGACCGATCATACCGGTGCTCTTCACATCATATGTCCCTATGTTGTTATACCCGCACCCATGAGCAATGTTTGGGATGGAAGTGCGGCCAATTATATAAGTTTCCTTGACTAGTTCTCCATTGCTTCTTGAACCTCCAGTGTAGGCTAAACCATATTTACAATTTAAATTAGGTTGAGTACAAACACGTTTGGATCCTAATTTAAGACACTCATTTGAATCACATCTCAATCTTTTAAACGACGATGATTGATCGGGATTAAATATGGGTTGATTTTGCTCGAAACAATTCACACATGAGCGACACTGAATCCATGTGATGTCGGACCCGGTGTCCACCATCACCGCCTGCTTGGCAGGCGGTGTGCCAACGTAAATCTCCATGGAGTACATATACGGATATGAAAGAGTCGCAATAGTTGTCGATATGTATGTAGTTTCCACCGCGTGGTTGTTGGGGAGTTTTAAGATAGACTTCAAATAAGACAAGCGAGACTGAGACCTAGAATGCTTAATATTTCTTGCCAAAATGCCAGTTCGGTTCGATTTTAATGAATCTGGGTGGACGAGATAGGTAGAAAAACCTATTGGTTTGGAAGTAGTTGTATTATAGGAATTTGAAATTTGAAACATGAAATAAAAGAATAGTATTATTGCATTGTATAAAAAAGATGTCATCTTTTAAGGTAAAGATGAGATATTAAATTAAAAATATAACCTCAAATTTATAGATGATAGAATTAAGGTTAGAGTAAGACCAGTTCTACTAAATATTACGGTAATATTGATTAGATTTTACTTAGAAATGAGACAATTTTGTACTATTAATAATATTATTATTTTATATTTTAAAATATTTTATTCTTAACAAATTTAAACACTTAATCTTATAATTATTTTATAAATGTATTTTTTTTATATTTTTAACAACAAATAGAAGGATAGTTTAAAATATAATTGTTGTGCTCTAATTTGAAATTTTTTCAAAGTTTGAAGTCACAGCATTAATAATTTTAATAATCTGGAATTTATTTTCTAATAAACATTTTTTCACTTACTTTAACATGAAATATTTTTGTTAAATAATTATAAAATGTCATATATTTCATTGAATTAAAAATGAAGATTTATAGTTTAAAGTTCCAGCATTATATAGTAAATGGGAAAAGAAACAGGTTTAGATGTATTATTTGTATAACTATTTAATTTAGACATGAATTATAATAAATATTTAAAATTAATGTAATCTTAAAAATTGACTTATTTAGTCTTTATCCTCAATTCAGCTAGAACATAGTCAACATTTATTTTTATAAAATTATTTTTCAGTTCAAACTACTCTAAATTATATATTTTCCTAAATCCTTCACAGATTACTTCTTTTCTGCTTTTCAAGTTATTCTTTTTCCTATTTTCATTACTGCATTTATTTTACTTTTATAATTTTAAATTTATATATTATATACATAATCTAATATAGATTTAACTCTACCAATAATACCACTTCATATGAAAATTCTTCATAGATCAAAGTTAATATTCTTATATATATATATATATATATATATATATATATATATTTAAGAGTTTTATTTGATCTGTTTTAAAAATATAAATTTATATTGAAAATGATTAGAAACATTTAACCACGACAAATATGACATGAAAGAATAAAGTATCGAGTTCGTAGATGCTCGAAAAGAACGATAATTTTCCAACCGACTTTTCGAAACAAATCTCAAAAAGTGTCATAATAATAGCATTATGGATTATACGCATTAGATGACTACAATTATTGAAAATTCAATGTTTTTTCTCTTAGTCCATTAGAAAATTATTGAGATAATAACTTAAATATGTAGGTCTACCTTATAAACCGCAACAATTTAAACTTACAAACAACTATTCAAAATCTCGGATATCACTTAATAAATCTCAGTAATATTCCTTCAAAATCTTCAAATACTAGTTACACCGCGATAATATAATATTAAGTGAGTTGTGATTCAACCGTAATACATACTATAACAACTTACACTAATACATATTTTTCACGTTATACAAAGAGTTTAACCCTATAGAACAAATAAGTTTTAACATATACTATATGAGAAGTTAGAAAATTTTGTTTTTTAAATAACTTTATTAGTTAGAGTCAACATTTTATTTTAATATATTTAATTTTCTATTCAAACTAATCTAAATATATTTTCCTATATCCTTAAGATTTATTTTTTTCGTTTTCAATTATTTATCCTTTTTTCTTATTTTCATTTCTCTACATTTGTTTACTTTAATTGTTTTTTAAATATTATATATATATATATATATATATATATAATTTAATATAAATAACTCAAGAGTCAACACTTAAGAAATAAAAAAATAAAGTTACATATTTTTTTGGTTTTTTAAATATATAATAAATGTTGTAATTATTTTAAATAAATAAATTTACATAAATGTGAAACATAACATAATAAAGGGAAAATAAATTATTTAAAAGATAGAAACAAATTAATTAGATGTATATATAATAATTTTAACCATATATTATATGAGAAGTTAAATAAGTTATTTTTGTAATCATTTATATATCAAAAACAAACTAATTATATAAATACGTCAAAATAGATTTTCATCCAAATAATAATTGTGCTAACTAATAATAGAGGTTCCATACATTTAAGTTCACTCATATATAATCTAAAATTTGAATTATAATAAATTTCATTTTATTTTTCATATATAATTATTTTTATTTAACTATTTTATAATAAATAAGCTATATTCCGATTTTTTTCAACTTTATTATTTACTAGATTACAATTATAATTTCTTCAACTTTATTATTTACTAAATTAATGACTAGATTTTAAAAAATATATATATTATATTTAAGTAATATTTGGTAGAGTTTTTATGTTTGGATTTTTTTTAGTGTTTGATAGTAAAAAAAAATTCTTTATAATAATTGGTTTGTTTGTATGATTGTGAACAAAAATGTAATAACGGAAACATATGAAAAATATAAGTACTAAAATGTATGAAATTTTAAACTTTTTATTATTTAATTTATTTAAAATAAACTAAATATATTTGTTTAGAAAAATAATTCTTTAAATAAATTAGTTTTAAATAATAGATCTAATCTAGTCTTTTTATATATTAATATTATAATATAAATATATTTTAATCCAACATAAACAATATAATTATATAAATATCTTTATATTCAATGTATATACTATAATGCAACGAGACAAAGTCTTCGCAAAAATTGTAGTCTAAGTAATTTATTTATTTTTGTGTAAAATTTTAATTTATAAAATTAATATTATAAGTTGTTATAATGATAATGTGTGTTGCAATGTTAAAATGCATCAATAATATGATGATAAAAAGTTAACCTTACAAACTCACAAAAGTATTGTACATTAAATTATTTGTGAGAGACATTTAAAATATTTAAAATAAAAAAAATTAGTCCAACTTTTAATTCATTTAATTTTTGAATTTGTTCTCTTCAAACATGTGAATTTTATAAATAGAAAATAATAAAATTAATATTTAATAGTGTAATATTTCTTATATACTCATGTTACCAGATGGTTATCGATAAATAGTCGTTGACCCTCTTTTATAATAAAAATTCGGCCATCGTTTGTGCCAATTTCATAAATATGACTCTTACACACGTGAATTTTCCTAATATAAATTAAAAAACATGATATTAAATAGTTACAAGTATTAAAAAATTTCATATTCAATTTATAAAAATAAAATAATTATATTGATTTATGTTTAAATTAATTAATTCTAAGGTCAAAACATAATTAAACAATTAATTAGATTAATTATTATAATAATTAAAACCTAATTAATTAAGGAAAATGGACAAATAAAATAAATAAAATTATATGAGATAAATGTTGTACTCATTTTATCTCAAAATAATTTTAGAAAAAATCAAGGAATTAAAATAAATAATTTAAAATGAATGGCCCAAAAATTATTTATTTAACCCAAAATATGCAAAATAAAATAAATTAACAAACAATTTGTCATATTTATTTTAAATATTTTGTGTATTGAAAAGATTAAAATTAAAGACAAAATTGTGAAAGAAAAATAAATTCGTATTGAAAAAATAATATATAAAAATAAACTACTTTAAGAATTTCAACATCGGTTTAAATGTCATGAATATTTTTAAAATAAAAAGATTTTAAATAACTCTTGACCGATTCTAGAATTAATTAAAAATAATTAATTATTTTGGATTCAAATTTTGATAATTCGGAAATGTGCATTATCAAATTACAATTTGATTTTTTTTTTTTAAATTGTTGTTTAAATTAATTAAAAAGAATTAATTTAAAAGAATTTTATTTGAAACAAAGTCGCTAATTGATATTTGAAAATCAATGAAAATGGCATATGAGTACAAACGTATTAACTAGTTTATTTAATTAGTAGTTTGGAGATAATCGGGAAAGGACTTTCACGCTTCATCATCCGTACCTGTTTTAAAAGCGGTCTTTAATAATAAATTTAGGTTTTGAAAAAGCGGTTGTATAACATTTTATTTTAACCAATTATTCTTTCGGTCCTAGGCATGTATAGAATTTAGCGTTATTTAAAAAATTGTAACAACAATTAATTAAATGATGGTACATATTGTTGATGACGACTATGAAAGAAAATACCTAAAGAACATCAGTTTGAAAGGCATTAGGGTTTAAAAATAAATCATGAACAAGCCTTTGTCAAAAAAATGTTGTGGAAACATCTCAAGAAATATTTTGAGATCATTTTCTAATTTTTGGGATTTTTGGAAAATGATTTAAGATTCTAAAATTATTAAAATAATTTTAGATTTTTAAAATGGAAACCAATCCGGCCTTATGACTAGTGTCATAAATCTTGGATTCATTTTATAATTCGGGGGCTATGAGCCCTCGATCCTATATCATGAGTCTCTCGATTAGGGCTTAGGATTCTCAGTCAGACCTATCGGTCCTAACTAAAAAGCCTAGGCCTGGTGCTAAGGACTATCGGTCCTTGGCTAAAATTCTCGGTTAGGGAGTTAAAACTACCGATCCTAAGTTCGTTTGGGGCTAACTTCATCGGTCAAGGTTTGGGAATTCTCGGTCGGATGTGAGATTAAAAATCATCGGTTGGACGTCTCGGTCCTAGGTGAAGAACACTGGTCGGACCTCTCGGTCTAAGCTGAAAAGCCTTGGTCGGACTTTTCAGTCTTGGCTAAGTTTTATCGGTCAGACCTCTCAGTCCTGACCAAAGATCATTGGCCGGATCTCTCGGTTCTCAAGAACATCAAAGTTGCAAGTTTTTCAATTTTGATGGAGGCTTAGATTATTCGATCCAAGGGTTTGGGTAGCTTCACAAAGCTCCCGTGTACACTAGAATATCATCCCAATGTATCAATCGACCTAGGTGATGATCAATTCGTTCAAAATAATTTGTAGCCAAAAATCGTGTTTTTGGTTTTAAAGTTGTTTTAAAGGGTAAAGAGCTAGCCAATAGCTTCATTATATGTCATATATTTGATTGTAACCAAAATAATGAACACTAGTTATTTCATTTGGACCAGTTCAAGAACTTAAAAATTTTAATTATTTTGAAAATTTTGATTTTGATCAAACATGATCTAAATAGTTTCTTAACATCATCAGAAACTTATTGGGATGCTTTCTAGTTAGTTGTTCTTGAAGATTAGTTCGAGAACATCAAACCCGTATTTTTGTATTTTTAAAATTCTAATTTGGATATTTCTATTTAAGGTTGATTGGTTAATTCTAACCTAAACAGAAAACTTGGAAATGATCTTAAGATCAATTTTCAATCCTAAAATTTAACAATCAGGTAGTGTACAAACTTGTGGATATTGAAATATAAAATTTCAAATTCAAATTAGAAATATGAATTCGAGGGTGATTGGAAGCATACCAAAGATTGTATAACATTCTTTAGACCTTAGGGAAGCTTTGAGATGCTCAGATCCAAGCTTTAAGGCCTTATACAAAAATTTCAATAAATCTGAAAGTTTGAGCTTTAATAACGGAATTCTGGTTTTTCTGATTTGAATCTTGAGAGTTGATCTCTTAGCTTCAGAATTGTTGAGAGGGACTATTTATAGAATCCCCAAGTGGTTGATCCATCCAAGTGAATTGAATCACGCAAAGACCATTAATGGTGTTTTGGTTGTTCTTGAATTAACTTGTCGGAATAGGCAATGATGATGCCTAGAATTATAGGGAAAATGATCACGTGGTAAGGTGATCAATCCACCTTTCCAATCAACCAAAAAAATTTAGAATCAGTTGAGTTCCATCTTTTCCATCTTTGAAAAATAAAAGATGGCGATCGTCCTTATCCTTCCGGTGATTGCGTTAAAGAAGATGACTGCATGCGAAACGACGACATTTCAAGGCTGTCTGGCGAAAGCGGAACACGTCGTTGGTGTTATGTTGTGTTCCGTCAGCGATTGGGTGCTTCGTTAGCGTTTCGGCTAACAAGCGTTAGCTGATCCTATGCAAGGAGGGCGCACAATCTTTTGGCTGCAATGGGCTATGCGGGCGCGTCTAAGGTGTTTGATGAGATTGCAATGCTTATCTGATGGACGTGGTTCCGATTGTAACAATAATTCTGTATTTCGGCTACTCCTGATTACAAATTTGTTTTTATTTAAAACATTAAAGGTTTGTTTGAAATTAATTTTTATTTCACTCTTTTTGATTTAATTTTGATATTTTCAAATACAGAAAATATTAAAATAAATAGGATAAATATTTTGCCAATTTTTTTTTATGGTTTAAGGTTAAGTAAATAATTTTTTGGGATGAAATGAATACTAGATTTCATCCTAAATTATTTGTTTTAATCCCTTAATTTTTTCTAAAATTATTTTAAGATAAAATGAGTACAATATTTATCACAAATAATTTAATTTTTTGTTTGGTCATTTTTTTTAATTAATTAGGCTTTAATTAACACGATAATTAATCTAATTAATTGTTTTATTAGGTTTTGGCCTTAAGTTAATTATTTTGATTTTATTTATTCGAAAATAAATCAAAATAATTATTTTAATTTTATAAATTAGGTAGGTAGATTTTTAGTGTTTATAGAGTGCACCTCTCGAATCGAGTTTGAATAATACAAACTGGTTTTGAAAAAGTTAATTTGAGTATGACATCTAACACTAAATTTTCTTGTCCAATTTATAATGAGGGTGTTTAAAAAGATATAATTTGTAGTGTGCTAATGTTGGAGTGACCTGGTGCTGCTGTGTATATATAGCAATTCATCGAGGTGCTTCCAAGCGTTGTTTTAAGGATCTTTATTTGATCATTATTCTAACAAGGATAATTTTTGGGAATCCTATTTTACATATATTAACAAAGAACCCGTAAAATCCATGGAATAAAGATAATTATAGGTATTGAAATATCGATTCATGTATAGCATGAATATGAACATTGGTTTTCCGATGAGCCTCTCCGATAAGGCATCTTTAGGTTGAATGATGACTGTGGACTAGGGAAAGCATACCGGTCTAGTTAAATTTGAGGTTAGAGGCTAGGAATGAAAAACCACAATTAAAAAGAATTAAAAAGAAAAAGAAAATTTTAAAAAATTATTTTTAAAAAATTATTTCAGAAAAGCTCATAACGCGAATTACCGTCAATTATTTTTGAAGAATTGTCCTTGACAAATGGCTCACATACTGTGGTGAAACCATTTTATGTCACTTGATAATCATTATTATATATATATATGTGATATTTTAATTCTTATTGAATTAGATATGCAATTATATTTCAATTTCTTTTATTATTATTTTTTTTCGTTAGATTGATAATTTTGACATTTATTTGTTCACTTATTATACTCACTTAAAATCATTCTATATTTTGATATTTATAAAATCTAACATATAAAAAAACTATAAGAGAACATAAGAATTTTTTTATTACAATTTAGATAAACTTTTAAATTAATTAATTATTATTATTTTAAATTTATGATAATAAAATTTTATAATTTTATAAATTTTTTATAAAAATTTAAATAAAAAAAGTGTAATTTATATTTTTAAATCAAAAGGAAATTAATATTTATTTAAATAAAATGAATTAATTAATATAATTAATTTTATTGAGTTTTAAAAAATTCTATTCTCAAAATAAAAGAAAGTTTGGGTTTGATTCGGCCTGACTGTTTATTCAAATTGATTTGTTTGGACTTCTTTGGATCCAGATCCCAAAACATAATTCACACTAAAAAAGAAATATATAATATTTAGATAGTTTGTTTTCATTTGGGCCGGGATTTAAATTAACTTCCTTCATCAATTTGTTTTTTTTTTTTTAACTTTAACCACGGTATTTAATTTCGAAATTTGCTTATAAACTGTCTAATATAAAATTTATTTGCAAGCGTACTTTATTGCACTTCAATGAAGCTAACATCACTTATATTTACATTGTAAAAAAAAAAAATAAGCAATTGCACTTCAAGCCTCACCTCTATTTAACTCGAAAAGAAGCGATCATATTTCCATGATCGAAATTTTTATATTCTTTTGTCCCGAACGAGATTTAATAATATAATATTAATGCTGGATTATTGTTGGTTTTCAATAACAGTAGAATTGATCAGTAGAAAATTAGCCTAAGCAAAGCCATTAAAATGTATATGAAAATTAGCTTTACAAAAATCATTCAATGAGAATATTTTTTAAACAAATTATAATAATGAGATTATTATCATATTTTAGAAACATTTAATTGAAAACCATTATAATATTTTTATATTATTAATCAAATTTAAAATTTTAAATATAAAATGATTAATAATTAAAAAAAAATTATATAAATCTCTATAAAATAAAGTGAGATCAAATAGGTTTTATGGGTTTTTTATTATTATTATTATTATTATAAAGTTTAACTCCGTTTCATAATTTTGTTAAGTTAAATAATTTTGACACTTTTTGACAAGTTTATATACATAAATAGAATTTTACAACTTTATAAATAAATTTAATAACTTTATAAATAAAATTGACATTCTTAAAAAAAAAAAAAAAAAAATTAAATAAAATTAAAAAATAAAAATAAAAAAAATAAAAAATAAAATTAAATAAAAATAAAATGTTTTCAAATGTAACCTCGAGAGTTAATAATATGGGGAATCAACCATGTGGTGGTGTTCCCAAATCAACAAAAGGAGAAACAAAACATGAAAAATAAAAAAAGTACTTTCAAAACATAGAAATAAATCATCAAATCCCATAACAGAAAATAGAAGACAAACAAAAACATAACTTATACTTACTCAGTCATGTTACCATCATCATCATGATCATCATTTAGTTCAAGATCAGCCAGCAGTTCATCCAAAGGCACAGAAGGCACATCCTCTCCATCAGTTACAGATCCCATTTCAGACATCTGATATTCCTTATTCCTATATAAAGATATATTAAACCTCAAATCAGGATTCTCCTCCAAATCCCTCAAGAAACTTTCATATTCAGAATCCCTCTTCTCTTCTTCTCCTCTAAGTCCTCTAGCATTAGGATCAATTTCCATATTCAAAGATTTCAGCTTCCAAGACCGCACCTTCTTTCCATGTTTCCTCAGCCGTTTCTCTTGATAACACTTCTTCACTAAGATCACTTCAGGAACAACAAGACCTCCTCTATACTTATCAAGCTCCATATCATTACTATTAGCACCATATAAGTCATATCCAAGAGCATAGTCTCCCGGATTCAACAAATGGCCCAAATGAGTTCTTATGTTAAATATTGTATCATTTCTACCAAAATCCGACACTCGAGCAACTTGGGCATCAGCCATTAAGTACTTGGAACCAGCAATGCTAACTTCTGAGGAGATTACCTCAATATCTAGAACAACATACTGAACGAGCTGCTGACTTGTAAGTAGTGATTTGAATCCGACTCGCCAATACTGATCGGCGTCTAGAAAACAGTGTCTGAGGCTAATAGGGTCCAAAAGGGATATAGTGTTGCTAACTTTAATGCAAATTACCATTGGTCCGAGATTTCCCAAGCTGTTTGAAACTTTCGAAGGTAGACAGATGAGATCTTCGCGACAGATTGGGCATATCTCGACTGAAAAAGTGTATTTGTAATGGTAAGTATTGCTCTTTTGGTCTTGAGAGACAAGTTGTTTATCGTCGCGACTTTTGATCGGAACAACCTTCCTTAGAAACTCGATGAATTTCACAGCGTGACTCCTGTTACCAAAGAAGAAATCCATTCCCTTATCCAACTGGATAACTCTTATGGATTTGACTGCAGCATCGTGCTTGAGTATAAGCTGCTCAAGAAAGAAGAATGATCGTCTATGAGAGACGTGTTGCCTTAATTGGACTGCGGCCACCCACTGGTCAGGATTCGCTTGAACTCTGGAACAAGATTCACACATGTGATCTTGAACTACAAACTCGACTACATAAGATTGCTCAAGTATAGCCCCGTTAAGGACTTCTTTCTGAACAGTGAGTTTCACTTTTATCCTCTTCGAGTGAGGCTCTGTCCAGATAAAATCCGCATTTACCAGCCTGATTTTGTTTATATTCTTCAGTCTCTTTACGCAGAAGGTTAGAAGTTCCTTAGATTCCAATTGGGTTTTAACCCATGTCCTTGGTGGCTGTAAATAACTATCGCATTCAGGGCAGTGTATGATAATCACATGCTTTTGTAAGCCTTCTGTGATATCAACTTCTGATCGAAGACACTTCACACACATGTTGGCAGCATTAGGGATCATTGAGATACCACATTTACAACAGAGAACATTACAGACTGTTTTCTGGACGGTGAACATGGCTGATTCCATGGACATTGCTACAGACCTGAAGGAAGGATGAAAATAATCAATGAAACATCATGATTTCATTCAAAATCAATGTTCTGTCATAGTTTTATTTGTTTGGATAAGAAATATCAGATCCTAATGAAGTCAAAATTCTCTAATTTGTCTAAAAAATCCACAATACAAAAGCAACTATGAGATGAATCGAGGAAAAGGGTTTTCAAATTTAAGCTGACTGAAGACATTATATTGCATGATTCATCTCATAGTTTAAGCTATAAAAGAAACGGGAATCTCATAATATCCGATATAAATCATATAATTTTCAGAATAAACATCTTCACCTGTTTCACAGATTAGGAGATTTCAAGAGAAAGGTAGTAATGGAGAATCTCTTACCTTGTTTTGCCTATAAATTGTTGAGAAAGAGACTGCAGAGAATTTCAGGTATACTTTTTTTTTAGGTTTCTTCTCTTATAATAATTCATTAAACCTAATATTTTATTTTAAAATATTTTTAATTAAAATTTATTTATTTTGAAAAAAATTCTTAAATAAACATTAATGTTTTCTTAAGTTTATCTTAACATTATTATTATATTATTTTTTTTATAATATTAATATTTTTAGAAAATTCTTATTGGTGAAATTAATTTCAAACTTTTAAATTACATTAAATAAACCTTTTATATTAATAAATTTATTTTTATTGTAAAAAAATAATTCTGATTTTTTTAAAGAAAAAAGTGAGTATATTATCAAAGATTTTAATAAATAGTTTTTATATGTTTAATAAAAAAATTACTTTGAATACAAAAATAGGTAAAAAAATAAATAAAAATAACCCATTATTAATTATATGATTTAAAAGTTATATTAAAATAATAATAATAATAATATAAATTTATAGATGAGAAATGATTAGGTGAGAGAATTTGGTGAGAGAATGACTTGGAATAATCTTATTATTCACTGAAAAATCAAATATATTCTCTATTTTCTCTCTTTCTGATCACTTTTATATTTTTCAAACAACCAATGAAGAATGAAGGTGATGTCAAGTCATTCCCTCACCAAATTATTTTACCAAATTTCATCTCTCTATCAATCCTCTTTATAGATATATACAAATATTTAATTTTAATTATATATGCTTTTAAATTAAGTCTTTTAAAAAAAATATAAAATTATTTTCCTTATTTTAATTTTAAGTTTACAAAATAAATTGTATTTTTTTATTTTTTTATTTTTTATTTTAAGTTGAAAATTTAATAAAAATAAATAATTATTAATTTTAATAAGTAATATATATATATATATATTAAATATATTCATTAATAATAAATTGCAATAATTTTTTTTTTTTTATATATATATTTTTTTTTTTTTGATAAATACAACTTTTAGTTATAGAAGAACCTGATTTACACACAAGGATTGATTCTCCTAATTGCGGTCTTGTTTGTACTTTATAGCACAAATATTACTATTTTTATTACCATGTGTCTAGTGTGGGCAAATTAAATGTTCTCAATCAAAATATATATGTAGGCAATTTATTACTCCAACATATAACATATAATAGTTAAATCAATATTACATATTAATGAATTGATTTGATCAATTAATATATATGAATGGAAAATTAAATTTGGAATATGCATACAAAAACAATAGACATGGAAGTTTAGTTAAAGACTACTTAGATGTATGACGGTTACTTTTGAGTCGTTTGATGAAAACTCAATTTGAGCTTGATTATGACCAAGTTCGAATCGGCTATTTGAGTTGAACTCGAACTCATATAATACTTGAACTCATATAATACTTGTTCGATGACTTTTCGAATTTTTTCGAGTCTAATAATATATAATATTTTTTTATATTTATTTTATTATTAAAATCTAAAATCTATAATTTTTATTTTTCATTCTCTATGTTCTATTTCCATATATAAAACCCACATTATTATATTATATTACTCATAAAAAGAAACTCTAATTCTCTATTATATTATAATAAAAATATATTCACAATTATATAATATATATTTATTTATTTTTTCACAATTTTTCTCACTTATTCACAAATAGTTTTTTTCCCCTATTTCTCTCACTTATTCATAAGCACTCTTCCCTATTCACAATTTTTCTCACTTATTCACAAACATTTTTTCATCTATTGTCGCTTCATTTTTTTATATTATTTCATTCGATAATTAATAAACTCAAGTTACTCAATTATTTTTTTGGTACGTAAGTTTGATATTTTCGTTTTGAAAATAAATTTTGGTTTGAGTTCGAACTCGAGTTTGAATATTTAATTTTAGTTTTAAGCTTTTCGAGTCAAGCCGAACTTGTAGGTAAGGTAAATAGTCAAGTCGAACTCAAATTTATAAAATTGTTTGAACTCGAATTCGAGTCGAGTTTAAAAATACTTAGTCGAGTCGAACTCAAGCTCAAGCTGGTTTGAGCTCGGCTCATTTGTAGCCCTAGGTAGATCATAGATGTTTAACATACCCATTAAAAAAATTTAACCAATAAATAAAGTTCAACTGAGCTGGAGGAAAGAGTTTGTACTTAAGCCAATGTCAAAAGAATTGGGAACGACGAACGACAAGGTCTTATGAATTATAAACATGATTCTTTTACTACAAAGAAATTATAAGAGAGAGTCCACTCACCCCGTCGGAGAGCATAAAATTACGTCGATTATAAAGAGAAATCATCGTCTCAATTGTGAATTTCTCACTTGTCCCCACGATGCATACCCCTCGAAAGGGGCTTCACCGTTGGGGAAAATGATTGATCTCAGCACATAGGTTCAGCTTCTTGCTTAATCACTCAAATTTGAAACATATCGTGATTCCTCATTAACTAACCTTGGCATATATAATATTATAAGTGTACAAATGACGTCAACACCGCACATCATGTATAACCTCAAAACAAAGGGTGATGTGCCCAATATTATAACTACTGCACGCAAAAAAGGCGAAGTTTGGTGATGTACCTTTTTTGGTCTTCATTTAATTTTATTTTTTATGGATTTTTTACTTTATTGATTTTTTTGTTCAAGGTGTAAAATAATACTTTTAAAAATAACCAAAAGTTTATTTCAAATTAAATATCGATTATTATCCCCAACAAAGTCGCTAGAAAAGTTGTAACGTCAAAAATCGATCTTTTTTGCAAAGAGGTTTTCGACTACTCGATAGTCTCATAATTTACATTCCTCTCAAATCTTGAGTGAGACAAGGAACCGAAATAAAATGTCTTGACTATAGTGCATTTAAATATGTAGATTTAGAGTAATTTTGATTTTTTTTTTAAGTCTATCTAATATTTTACTTCTTAAGAAATTAGTAAAAAAAAATATTTGCGTATTCAAACGCATTTTAGATATTATGTTTTTGGGTTGTTGTTTGGTTACACGTGAGAAATGGTATCATCGCTATATCTCATGTGTTCGTCAACATGACAGTCTCTACTTCAAGCTTTTTTGATCATTTAAAAAATATAATTTTACACTTTATTTATTTATTCAATCATAAGACATTCATTTAAAAATGAATTCAAATTTAAACATGTGTCTAGTTTGATATCATTAGACGATAGCTGTAGCTAAAAAATGGTGCCTAGAAAGTAAATGGAAGGTTAAGTTTAAAAAAACAAACTAAATACACGTCCTTATCCAAAATTCTTTGACACTTTTTGAACAAAATGAAACTAAGGGCTTGTTTGCGGAGGTGTTTTTTTTTTTTTTTGTTTTGTTTGGATTTTTCAAAAAAAAAAAAAAACTTGTTTAATTAAAAGTATATATAAAAAAAATAGTTTTTATTTATTTTTTACCAAATTACCTTTTATCTCTCTAGTTTTTTTATTTAATAATTAATTTATATTAAATAAATGTAAAGAATATTTTTTATATTTTAATAAATAAATAGATTGGTAATGTGATTATTAGGTTTTAGAATAAAAATGAGATTTTTTTTCAATAACTCATTCATCAAACAAGCTCTAATTGCAAAAATTGCATAAAAGTAAGATGTCATTTCAACATGAGATTCAATACAAATGCATGCATTGCATAATATCATAATATCATGGTACCTTCTTCTTTGTAAGCCAACTCACTATAATTAAGATTTAAAATATATTTCTATATAATAATAAAATATATATATTTTAATTAATAAATTGTATAATTCGATCAAATAAGAAAACGTATAAAAAGATTAGTTTTTTAAAATTATTTGAATAATCATATAAGATTATCAGTTGATGTCATACCAAAATATTATTATTATTATTAAATGATCTAGTTCTTATGAATAATTTGTTTTACTTAGGAGATGTAGCTCAGTAAGTCGTCATCACGGTTATTTTTGTTCTTTGGATTAATATTGTTTTATTTAAGTATTTTTATTATTATAGTTATGTTTATTCCTTGGTTTATTTCTTATTCTTCTTAATAATTTGTACCTTATTTATTATTATTCACCTAATTTATATACCTCAAACATTCCATGCCAAGTAATATTGGGTATAGTCTTGAAATGATCTGATCATTTGAATGTAGAGTACTACCTTGTAGTTTCAAATGATTGATGGATTTTCAAAAATGATTTTTTTTTTTATATATAAAATTCTCTATTACAATTATATTTTATAATAACAATTATGATGGACTTAAATAAATGTATGAAGAAAATTGATTATTTTTATCCAAATTTTGAATCATTTTACAAAAACAGTTTAGATTAATGATTGTTTTTGCTAAATGAAATATATATTTTTTTAAATTATAGATCAACTTAAATAATCTATCATTCTTATAAACATTTTTTTATCAATCAAATCAATTTATTACTATATCTTTAATAAAATAAATATGTTATTTAAAACTAACAAAAATATATTTATTTTTACAGAAAAAATATCAAATAGGCCTTAAAACTAAACTATATTACTATTTATTTTATGAAATAGGACTATAATATATATACTTTATATCAAATAAACTAATTTTTGTCATTTCCTTTTCCAATTTTTTTCACTCTTTATCATTTATCTTATTTTATATCAATTTCAAGTCTTTTACTAAACAATTAAATTTCCAACTTTTGATTATTTCAATTCAATATTAAATGAAGATATATAATTGAAATTTTATTGAAAAATAATATGTTTATAATAATTGAGTCAAATATTTGATGTTTTGTATGTATTGGGTTTATTTTAGGCCACTCAACTTGAAATTTTTACATAATTTAAAAAATAAAAAACAATTATAATTTGACTGATTTTGTTTCTTTTCTATAAATATAAACTGAGACAGCCCGGTCAAGCGATGTCCCACTGGTTCTGAGTGAACCACTTTTGTTATTTTTATAATTTTTTAAAATCCACTTAATTTGTAACTTATTAAAAGTATTATGCTTTCTTTTTGTTATAAGTTTTGGAGTATATATTAAAATTCACTCAATTTTGTAATTTATCAAAAGTATATATTCAAAAAATATATAATGTTAACATGTCTCTTCATAATAAGATTATGGATGAAAATAAAACGGATTAAAGGGTGAATGAACTTACTATCCTCAAACGAGAAGAAAATTCAATAGTTATTTTAAAGGATTAATGCGTATTTATGTTTAGATAATGATAAGAGTTGTGTTATTTATAATATATGACCTTAATTAATTTTATCTAACTAAGAACATAGTTTAATTTTTATTTTATTTTTGAGTAGCTAGGTATATAGTATTATACTACTATCATTATTTTTACTTTAATTTAAAAGGTTTTAAGTATATACTTCTATTCATTATTAATACACAAACCATATTTTTCTGCCTTGTTCTTCTTAATATTATTATTAATTATTTTTCAATTTGCAAAAGTTTCATTGTCTTATAATACTTAATATTATACGGAATTTCAGTTTGTTTGATATTACAAAATTCATAGAAATCTAAAAAAAAATACAAAAAAAAAACTCTTACATAATTTTTCTCTTAAATAAATTGTGAATATTTAAACCACAAAAATACAACAGTCTATTTATTATCTTTAACATAATTTTTAATGTAATGGTATTAGCAAAATCAATGTCATGAAGAAGTAAGCTACATTCTTTCAAACAAGTCCTCCTTAACCATTATTTTTTCAAATAAGTCTTATAAATGAATATGATCATATATAACAAGTTAATGTCATGCATGTGCCCACTTTTGAAAATGTTGCATGTTTTAGATGATACGTCCAAATATTGATTTATATATTGTCATAACCTTATTTAAAATAAAAACAATGAATGATCACATGCCTAATTTAACTCCCTTTCTCTCCTTTTCTAACTTGTCCACATCTCAACAAATTAATGCAGTGTTTTGTTTGAATTATTCTCATGTAATAATATATTTTAGTGATTAAACTAACATTGGTAATATATTTTTGTGACTTATGAGTGCAATAAATATAATATTAATGTTATTGGGTTGACATATTTTTTATCATTCATTTTTTTAAGTTTGAATATGATTCACTTTTGATTGCTTACTATTTCAGTTTTGATTTTGATTTCCCAAGTTAGTAGTTGTATTTATATTTCTATTTGATTTAGTCATTTTTATAGCGTGTATAAAATTTTGATTGAATCAGTGTATAGTTGTTTCGATTATGATAAAAAAAAAATATATACATGGGAACGAGAAAAGAAATGGCATGAAATGACTTCTTGAGCTGGCTCTCGAACTCGGTCTCATCATTTTGTTAATTCACCCTGAAAAGTACATGAGTTTATTCAAAATTTTAAATAAATTTGGGGGTTTCATTTGTTTAAGTTCAATTTCAAAATAAAAGTAAAACTTGGCAGAATTTATGCAATTGAACTCAAGCTAGCAAAACAATATTAGACTATAATTATGAAATTATATTAATAGAAAAAATAAATTGGACACATACATTTCTTTTAAAACTATATTCCAACCATTTTAAATGTAAATTGAAGAAAACTTTTATTCTCATTTTCTTTTCAATTGTTTTGAATAATTTTATATATTAATTTAAGAGTAATGATAGGATAAAGATTGATATTATTATGAAAATGATAGTTCATTTGGAGTTTTAATTTTTTTTTTTGTTTTTCTCTTTTAGCTAGGCCTACTTTGTTGCAACAAGAGCTAGCTAGATGACTCTCATATATGGATTCAAACATTTGAACTATTTTCTACCATTTTTACTTCTTAATTTATTGGTCAATTTATTTGAATTTTATTAAAGTTTGTAAAAATATTTACAAATATTACACTAAAATAATCAAATTCTTGGATTCAACACTTTCTCGTAACCAAACAACGAATCAAGAAAGAATCATAATTCACACGTGTTTTACGCATTTTCTCTTTATCGATTTCTTACGAAAAAATCGATTAAAGACTTTCATGACACCAAAGCTTTCTCTTTTTTAGTTAAACAAAAATACTTACTAAGTATTGGTTTACCTACTGAGAACTTGTTTGAAATAATAATATTTTTTCTCCTTACTTGTTTGAAAGAACGTGATCTTCTCTTTATTGGACCTACATGGTTCTAATTTAAGCATTCATTTCCCACATGTTACATGCTACACTTGGTTTTGTTTGTTTGTTTGTTTTGAAAGTGGGCATAAGATATGGACTAAAAAATTAAATTGAGTATTTAAATATTATGTGAAATATTTTAAAAATAGATCGAATAATGAGAATATTATTGATTATATATACATTAAGAAGCTATCCTCGAATGCGCAGAGAAGTTCCCACGACGTACGCGCTCCTCCATGTATGTTCATTTTGCATTTTGCATTTTTAGCCCAATTAGTTTGGTGTATAAAATTTGATTTTTTTTTTTATTTGACAGCAGAAGAAGAGAAGAAGATATAAACAAGGAGAAAAAACTGAAGAAGAATGGCTGGTACAATGAAGAAGTTGGTAATGGCGGTTGTGTTGGTGGTGGTGGTGGTGACCACCACATGTCCAAGTCCAACCGGTGCTGCGATCTCATGCGCCTCCGCGCAGAGCATGATTGCCCCATGCCGGGGTTATCTCCTGGCTACCACCGTGGTGCGGCATGTTGTGCATCTGCAAAGGCGCTTGATAACATCGCCTCACTTGGTGGTAGTGGAGAACAGCGGGGAGTCTGCTCATGTCTTAGGGACATGTCCCGGACTCAAGTTGGGAATCTAAACCTCTTTCACTGCAGATTCCTACCTAAGATATGTGGGTTGAAGTTTCTAAACTTCGACCCTAAACCCTAAACCATCAACCATAATCTATCTATTTATCTTTTGTTATGTCTTTCTTTGTTGTGTGTTTATGGACATGAATCACGTTTGCTACATTATTGTGATCTGTTTGTTTCATTATTATATGTTTGCTACATTGTCTTTAATTTATACATGATGGTTTGTAATGTTAGATTTATTTTTATTTGCTTTTTACTTGTATGTATTGTATTGTATAGAGTTAGCTTTGCTTCTATATATATGCATTTTTCTATGTTTTATAATTGACAGGGTCAGCTAGTATTCAACACTCAACAGCATCACAACTCAATCCTCTTCTTCTTCTTTCCTTCTTGGTAAATTTAAAGATATTTTATCTATTTATTATTATTATTATTAATATTTTTTTTATTTCTTTTTGCAGCTTCTTTGGCTACCCAGTTGGTAGAAGAGTATTAGGAAAGAAGAAGGAATATCTAATAATAATATTATTATTTATTATATAACATCTTCTATTCATAATTTTTTTTTAGTACCTTTCATTTCTTTATTATTAATGTATATATACCTTTTCTTCCTCTTCTTCTTTCTTACTTATAAGTATGGAACCATGATCTCATTAAATAATTGCAAAAATAAAACATTTGCATAAAACAAATTAAATATACTAAATTCAATTCAGTCCTTTCATTTTTCTTTTTCCTTAAATAGGTAAAAGAAAATTAATTTTCCTTACCAACAAGTACTTGGTATATTTCAACTTCAGCTTCTTCATGATCATCTTCTATTAATTAAACATAAATATTTAATTAATTAGCCAAAGATACAAATAAAACTATATATTATAGTATTGTTTTGTATTTTGCTACTTTTGGAACTAATTCCACTTATTTACAGTAGTACCCTTTTTTTTGACAGGAGGATTTAGGATTCTGTAATTGAATTTTTGTTGGCAATATATATAAATTTATATTATTTTGCAATCACAAATATTCTCTCGATTAATTATTTCAATTATATTATTCACTTCTCATATTTGTTCCCACTTGATCTCATTACTCAAATATTTTTCTTATTATTATTACTTTTTTTCAATTTTTATTTATTTTGATATTTTAATTTTAAAATGCTGGCTTTGGCTTGTTAAAATTTGAAAAGTAAGACTTTATCAACTGCATTAGACGGGATTGGGTGGTCTTTAGATCCCATATATAGTTTGTTTTCAGGACTTAATTATATTTCATTGAACATATATATATATTATATATTGTATTATTGTCTTGAGTCCGTTATTCTTTTTCTTATCTTTATTACTACAATAATAAAAGATTTGTTTGAGTTATGCAACTTACATTTATAATAAATTTTACATTTTTATTAGAGTTTATTAGGTTTGTATTTGATTTTGAGCTTGGGCCTGACCAAGAGTTATTTAGGTTTATTACATGAATGTTTACTCTATAAATATGTGATTATTAAGAGAGACATAATTCTAGAGAGATAAAGTGTGAGGCAAAAAAATTTTGTATTTTTTCTTCTTCTTTATAGTGAAATCTGGTGGTGCCTGAAGTGGATGTAGCTCAATTTGAGTAAACTACTATAAATCTGTTTCTTCTTGTGTTCTTTTTTCTTGCATTTTTACAGATTGTTTCAAGCTGGTCGGATTTGGGAGATACAAATCCTAACAACTGGTATCAGAGCAGCTATGCTAGATCTGAGCATTGGAAACAATGGCGAGTGAGAACAGTATAGGACATGGGATTGGAAGATTTTATGGGACAAATTATACCTTCTGGAGAATGCAGATTGAAGATTATCTTTATAGAAAGAAGTTTCATGTTCTTTTGAGTGAGAAACCAGAGAAGATGGATGAAGCTGAATGAAAACTCCTTAATAGACATGTTTTGGGAGTTATCCGATTGACGCTAACCAAGATGATTGCTCACAATGTAGCAAAGGAGAAGACCACCATGAGTTTGATGAAGGCTCTTTTTGATATGTATGAGAAACCATCTGCTAACAACAATGTACACTTAATGAAAAGACTCTTTTACTTAGAAATGATTGATAGTACTTTTGTCACTACTCATTTGAATGAATTCAATACAACTGTGAATCAATTGCTATATGTTTAGATTGATTTTGGGGATGAAGTTAGTGCTCTGATTTTGTTAGAATCTCTACCAAATAGTTGGAAACCTATAAGGGCAACAATTAGTAATTCAGTTGGAAATGGTAAACTAAAATTTGTTGAAGTTAGAGATCGTATTCTTGCTAAAGAGGTTCGTAAAATTGATTTTGGTGAAACATTCAAATGTTCTGCTCACAATGTACTACGTGACGTTTATAGATGACTCGACAAGAAAGGTATGGGTATATTTTATGAAGCACAAGTCTGAAGTATTTGCTATTTTCAAGAAATTGAAGGCTTTGGTTGAAAATGAAACAAATCAAGAAAGTTAAGTGTTTGAGATCCGACAACGGAGGTGAATATATCAATTCAGATTTTAAAGAGTATTGTGCTGTAAATGGGATCAGTATGGTGAAGACTATTCCCTGAATGCCTCAAGAGAATGGAGTAGTTAAACAAATGAATCCAACATTGAACGAGCGTGCTAGAAGCATGAGATTGCATGCAGAGCTGCCTAAAATATTCTGGGCAGAAGCTATTAATACTGTTGCCTATTTGATAAATAGGGGACCCTCTGTTCCTCTTGAATTCATAATTCTTGAAGAAGCCTAGAGCAATAAAAAGGTAAACCTTTCTTATTTGAAAGTGTTTGGTTGTTTATCATATGTTCATATTAATGAATGTGATAGGAGCAAGCTTGATCCAAAGTTTAATAAATATTTTTCATTAGTTATGGTGATATCGAGTTTGGTTATCGTTTCTGGGATAATCAAAATCGGAAGATCATTCGTAACAAAAATATTATCTTCAATTAACAGGTTCTCTACAAAGATTGTATTGGGAAGACATCAGATGGTGATTCCAAGTTGGAAGAGACTAGTACAATCGATTTGAGAGAATTTTCAGATGTATATATACCGACTGTCGAAGAAGAACAATGTGTTGTTGAAGATGAAATCGTCGAGAACGTGGCCCTAGAGGCAAATCAGCAAATACCGGTTATATAGTTGAGAAGAACATCAAAGAATCGAAAACTTGTCGAGAGGTGGTCTCCATCTCTAAACTATATATTGTTGACAGATAGAGGTGAACCTGAATGCTATGAGGAAGCAATACAATTTGATGAATCGGTTAAGTGGGAGTCTACGATGAAAGATGAGATGGACTTTTTGACGTTGAATCAGACTTGGGAGCTCAATGAGCTACCAAATGGAAAGAAAGCACTTCACAACAAATGGATCTTCATGATTAAAGAAGAACATGATAAAATCATGAGGTACAAGGCAAGATTGGTTGTGTAAGGATTTCACCAGAAAAAAGATATTAACTACAATGAGATCTTCTCTCTAGTAGTTAAATTTATGACAATCAGAACTATTTTGAGTTTGGTTGTGAAAGAAGACTTTCATCTTCAACAAATGGATGTCAAAACTGTTTTTCTTCATGGTGATTTAGATGAAGAGATTTATATGCGACAACCAGAAGGATTTGAAATCAATGGAAAAGATGAGCTTGTGTGTAACTTTTAGAAAAGTATGTATGGTTTAAAACAGGCTCCAAGGCAATGATACAAGAAGTTTGATAGCTTCATGAAAAGTAACAATTTTCTGAGGTGTGAAGCTGATCATTACTGCTATATCAAGAGATTTAATAAATCGTACATTATTCTACTCCTCTACGTTGATGACATGTTGATTGATGGAGAAAGCTTGTATGAGATTAACAAGCTCAAGAAAGAGTTGTCTGAAAAGTTTGCAATGAAGGATTTGGGTGCTGCTAAACAAATCCTTGGGATGAGAATTTTCAGGAATGAAGAAGTTTTCAAGCTTTCACAAGAAAAATATGTGAAGAAAGTTCTTAGCAGGTTCAACTTGTATGATGCAAAACCAGTTACTACCCCATTAGCTAGTCACTTCAGACTATCTAAAGATCAGTCATCTTCAACAAAGGAGAAGAAAAATTACATGGCCACTGTTCCGTATGCCTCTGTCATTGGTTGTATTATGTATGCAATGATTTGCATAAGACAAGACATAGCACATACAGTGGGAGTTGTTAGCAGATTCATGAGCAACCCGGGTAGACAACATTGGGAAGCAGTAAAGTGGATACTACGATATTTAAGAGAAAGTACAGATCTTGCTTTATGTTTTCAAAAGTCTAATATGGGTTTGAAAGGATATGTTGATGCTGACAATGGTGGTTATGTTGATAGTAGGAAGAGCACAACAAGGTACATTTATACTCTAGGAGGTACTGCAATCAGTTGAGTTTCAAAATTGCAGAAGATTGTTGCTCTTTCTAGTTATGAGGCAGAGTATGTTGTTGTGACAGAGGCTGCTAAGGAGATGATGTGGTTACAACCCTTTTTTGCTAGAATTGGGTCAATACTATGAGGGAAGTGTGTTGCGATGCGACAGTCAGAGTGTCATTCATTTGGAAAATAATCTTGTTTATCATGGCAGGACGAAGCATGTACAGGTTCGTTATCATTTCATCCGGTCAGCTTTAGAAGATGGAGTATTAGCTCTTGAGAAGATTCCCGGGAGTGAGAATCCAGCTGATATGTTGACGAAAGCTGTGACAAATGAGAAACTGAAGTTGTGTGCAACTTTAGTTGGTCTTCTTCATTAAGACACTGGATGGAAAGTCACTACCGATCGAGAGATGATGAAGTTAGTCTCTAAGTGGGAGATTGTTGAGTTATGGAGTCTACACTTATAATAAACTCTATATTGTTAATTAGAGTTTATTGAGTTTTCTTTTTGGTTTTGGGCATGGGTCTGACCAAAATTATTTAGGTTTATTACCTGAATGTGTACCCTATAAATATGTGATTATTAATGGTTTACATTATTAAGACAGAATTTTAGAGAGATAAAGTGTGAGGCAAAAAAACTTTGTATTTCTTCTTCTTCATAGTGAAATCTGATGGTGGCTGAAGTGGATGTAGCTCAATTTGAGTGAACCACTATAAATTTGTGTCTTCTTGTGTTCTTCTTTCTTGCATTTTTACAGATTGTTTCAAGCGGGTCGGATTTGAGAGATACAAATCATAACAGGAATTTGGTCAGCCATCAACCACTTTGATTTTTTTTGTCTTAGGACTCCACATTGACCCCGTTATCAAGAGATTGTCTCATTTTCATTTTATTACAGATTCTAGAAATATTTTATAATTATTGGCTCCGAGAACAACTTCATTGGACTCGGTGTGTTTCTATTAGAATCGGTACACTTAGGTTCTTACTTTCGCAATCTAGATAGTGTCTAGGTTAATAACGAGTGATGATTTTAGTATTTCAACCAGTGCTAGCTAATTGTTTTGGCAACTCGGTTTATCGGGTAAAATTGGTACAGTTACATTTTTGAAAAAATGGCAAGTAGCGATTTCAATACCTCAACCAACACAGGAGCTTTTATTTTTTAATACCACTGATATATCTGATAGAATCGATACACCTGCGTTCTCGCAAAACGATAAAGAGTGATTTTAATATCTCAACCACAACAAGTACTTTTGCACTTTTATTCGTTTTTTAGCTTTGAGTTTAAACATCTTTTTTAGGCCGTACTAAGAGATAAGAAGTCCTATATCAATTGTGACTTCGGTTTTGGCCTCAATATTTTCATTCTTTTTACAAATTTCCTACGAGAGTTAATTTTTCTTATCATATAGAAATACATTCCAATATGATATCTTTTATTCATAAAAATTTATGAAACGATCAATTTCCTTTGAAGACAATCCTCAAAATGATAGTATATAATTTACTCTTACTCATTTATTAAAATCATCATGTTAATTTTTTTTTCATTTTTTTCATTTTTTTTAGAGGGGTCAATGTTTTGATCGACTGAATCAAAAAATAGACTGTTTATATATCTGCCAAAATAGGATATATATATATATGTGTGTGAAATTTTGTTATCATGACTGTTAGAATCCAAACCACAATAAACGAGGATAAAAGCAATAAAGAAGAACGAACACCAAGATTACGTGGAAAACCCTTTACGGGTGAAAAACCACGGGCAGAAGAGAAGATTTCACTATAACAAAGATTGTACAGATTTTTGGTGGACAACGTAAAACTGTTCGAAAGAGAAAAGACGGCCGCAATCTCTATATATTGTCTAACCCTAGAATATGATGTAAATTAAAAAAAAGGGGCAAACCCATTAAGACTACAGGTCCATATAGTGCGGGCAAAGCCCGCTGACCCAACAAGAATTCGGGCCATAAACTATAACAATCTCCACCTTGAAACGAATTCCAATCTTTGATAGCATAACCACAAAATCAAACCTCTTCCACCAAAGCCCCTAAGGGCATAACTCAGCAATGAAGACCAACCAGGTTCAAGCAATGCTCAAACTTGGTAATGGGAAGTGACTTGGTCATCATATCTGCAGGATTATTGTGTGTACTCACCTTGCTCACAACAATATCACCACGAGCAATCACATCACGCACAAAATGATACCGTACATCAATGTGCTTAGTCCTCTCGTGAAACATCTGATCCTTTGTTAGAAAAATAGCACTCTGGCTATCACAAAATATTGTAGAAATCTGCAAATCATTACTAAGTTCGCCAAACAAGCCTTTCATCCAAATTGCTTCTTTGCAAGCTTCTGTAATCGCCATGTACTCTGCCTCTGTAGTAGACAAAGCAACTGTAGCCTGCAACATAGCCTTCCAGCTAATAACGCAACCACCAACACAAAAAATATAACCAGACAATGATCTTCTCTTATCAAGATCTCCAGCGTAATCTGAATCAACGTAACCGACAACTCCATCTCTACTTTTCCCAAACTGTAAACAAACATCAGTAGAACCACATAAGTATCTGAGAATCCACTGAACTGCTTTCCAATGTTCCTTACCAGGGTTTGCCATATATCTACTAACAACACTAACTGCATATGCTAAGTCAGGTCGTGAACAAACCATAGCATACATAAGGGAGCCAACGGCACTAGAGTATGGCACTCGCGACATATAATCATCATCACTATCTGACTGTGGTGACAAAGAAGACGAAAGTCTAAAATGAGCAGCTAATGGAGTACTTACCGGCTTGGCACTTTGCATGTTAAACCTACTAAGGACTTTCTCGATGTATCTCTTTTGACTTATGTATAATTTACCAGCCGGTCGATCTCTAAGAATCTCCATTCCAAGCATCTTCTTTGCTGCACCTAAATCTTTCATCTCAAACTCGCTACTCAACTGTGCTTTCACCTTTCTGACCTCTCTCTGATCTTTAGCGGCAATTAGCATATCGTCAACATACAACAACAGGTAAACGAACGACCCATCATCACATACTTTAAAGTATACACAACTATCGTAATTGCTCCTCCTGAAATCATGAGTGGTCATAAATGTATCAAATCTCTTGTACCATTGCCTCGGTGACTGTTTCAAACCATAAAGAGACTTTTTCAGCTGACATACATAGTCCTCCTTTCCTAAGGCTACGAATCCCTCTGGTTGTTGCATGTAGATGTCTTCTTCAAGTTCTCCGTGTAAGAATGCAGTTTTTACATCTAACTGTTCAAGCTCAAGATCGTGGTATGCCACAATACCTAGTAAAGCCCGAATGGAACTATGTTTCACAACTGGAGAAAATACATCAGTAAAATCAACACCTGGAGTTTGACTATATCCTTTTGCAACAAGCCTGGCTTTATACCTGGCTTCTTCAACTCCCATCGTACCTTCCTTTCTCTTATACACCCATTTGCAGCGAACAACCTTCTTGCTCTTTGGTAACTTCACTAGATCCCATGTAGCGTTCTTGTGAAGCGATTCTATCTCTTCCTGCATAGCGATCATCCACATACCAGAGTTTTTGCAGGTAATCGCCTCTGAATATGTCGCAGGTTCTTCTTCTGAATCAATCTCTTCAGCCACATTTAATGCATACGCAACTAAATCAGCCTCTGCATATCTCTGAGGGCGTCTAATTTCTCTACGAGGCCTATTTTTAGCAATTGAATGTTGTGGAGGTGCTTCTGAGGAGCTAGCATCATCCATTAAAACTGGAATAGGCTCTGGAGTTTGCTCTGGTGTAGGTTTCAACCCAATCTCAAGCTCCACCTCAATACTTGACTTCTGTTGATTTCCCTCGGAGGGAGTTGAAGACGGAGACCCCTGAAGCATGCTAGTCTCATCAAAAACAACATCTCTACTGATGACGACTTTACTAGTCTCAGGACACCACAACTTGTATCCCTTCACACCTTGCTTGAACCCTATGAACACACACTTCAGCGAACGAGGCTCTAACTTCCCATTATCCACATGAGCATACGCAGGACATCCAAAAATTTTTAAATCAGAATAACTAGCAGGAGAACCAGTCCATACCTCTTGTGGAGTTTTCTTATCAATAGCAGTCGAAGGAGAGCGATTAACAAGATGACATGCATACGCAGCGGTCTCAGCCCAAAACGACATCGGCAGCCCAGCATTAAGGCGCATACAATGCACCTTCTCCATCAAAGTCCTATTCATCCTCTCTGCAACTCCATTCTGTTGAGGATTATGTCGAACTGTATGATGCCTCACAATACCTTCAGTTCTACATAAAGTATTAAACTCATTAGAACAAAACTCCAAACCATTATCAGTTCGGAGATGCTTCACTTGCCTCCCTGTCTGCTTCTCAATCATTAACTTCCACTCTTTAAAGGTAGAAAACACGTCACTCTTTTGTTTCAAAAAGAATGCCCAAACCTTCCTGGAGAAATCATCTATAATAGTCAACATATAGAACGCACCACCTTTAGATGGTACTCTAGAAGGCCCCCACAAATCAGAATGAATGTAGTCTAGAGTCCCCCTCGTATTATGAATACCAGCCGAGAACCTAACTCTTTTCTGCTTACCAAAAACGCAGTGTTCACAAAACTTCAGCTTCGTAATACCCTGCACATCAAGAAGCCCTCTCTTGTTCAATTCGACCATGCCATTCTCACTCATGTGACCTAGACGCATGTGCCATAATCTTGTTGCATCAGAATCAGACAAAGACGAACTAGCAACATCAACATCACCTGTAATCGTAGAGCCTTGCAGAACATATAAATTGGCAGTTTTCTTGAGTCCCTTCATCACAACAAGAGACCCCTTGCTGACCTTCACAACTCCACCTTCACCAGTGTATTTGTACCCTTTAGAATCAAGAATACTCAATGAGATCAGATTTCTCTTCATGTCAGGAACGTGCCTTACATCACCAAGTGTTCGAATAGTGCCATCAAACATCTTAACTCTAACCGTACCAATACCAGCAATTCTGCAAGATGCATTATTACCCATCACAACGGTACCTCTAGAGACCACTTCATATGTAGAGAACCAGTCCCGATTAGGACACATATGAAACGTGCATCCAGAATCAAGAATCCATTCGTCGCTCTGTTTCGAATCAATATCAGACGTAACGAGGAGTTCTCCATCATTGTACTTTTCAGCAACATCAGCTTCGCCATATTTCTCTGGTTGATTGCTCTTATGATCCTCACCAGCCCTCTTATTTTTATTCTGTAACTTATAACACTCAACAACAATATGACCTTTCTTCTTGCAGTACCTACACGTCTTATCCCTGTTCTTGGATTTTGACCTGCCACGGTTATTGCTGCTAGAATACCTCTCCTGCTGTCTGCCTCGTGCAACAAGGCCTTCAGCCATATTATCTGAACCAACAAGTTTATGCATCTTCTCTTTCGAGAAGAGTGCATCATAAACCTCATCATGTTCATTTTTTTTTCATTTTTTTCATTTTTTTTTAGAGGGGTCAATGTTTTGATCGACTGAATCAAAAAATAGACTGTTTATATATCTGCCAAAATAGGATATATATATATATATATGTGTGTGAAATTTTGTTATCATGACAAACGAATTTGTGATTGCAATATGGTTTTGGGCTTTCTAAGGTTTTCAAGGTAAAAGAGAATGTCCAACCAACTAAGGGAGCTGAAGCCACCAAAGTAAGAATGCGCTAACTCAGTTAGGAATCTTACCGCACCGCCCTCATCAACCCCTCCCCGAAAGTAGACTCACATGCAACAACGAAGATCGATCTTAATGTGTCCTATATTTTAGAATAGATTGTCAATTGGCATTAGCATGAATGAACATATAATTAATATTTGCATACCTTCAAATAAATGGTAACATGCCCATAATACAAAGTTGTGCACATATAAGAAATTGATTTTCTTTTTTTTACCTTCTCATTAGGCTTCTTTTCTTTTAGGTTTGTATGGTGTAAAATGTCATAGCTTTATTTGCTAGCAGCTTGTTTCAAGTCCATCATTCTATTTCTGTACGCCCAAAAATCAGTTCTGTACCGACATCGACTTTTCTTCCCGTGAAACTATGAAAAGATTGTACAAGCTCTTTCCTTTAAGATTTTTTTATTTATTTTCTTTTTTTTTATTTAGAGATTCTTTTCGGTTCAGTGATTATTTACGCGAGAGAAATGGCCTCAACTCTTTGGCCTACAATGAATCTGTTGGCTTTAGACATGACTAATTTTATACCACTTATTTAAATAAATCTATTTTAGATATGCTCCAAACACAAAACCTTATTTCTAACATATTTATAACTTATAAGAGTCATGCATGTTATGTTCATAATAATTCTTTTACGTTTGGAATGACACATTACTAGAAAATGATAGGAAATCGTATAGAAAGCATACATATGTGAGGGTAAATGTGATAAAAACCTTAAAATATCTCCCTTAACTTTGGCTCCTCTTCTCTTTTTTCCTCTTTTTTCCTCTTCATCTATAGCGAGAATGAATGTAGAAAAATTATTCTAGTTTTCATTCTACATTGGAATGAACTCGCTATAGATAATGAAGAGGAATTCTAAAATTTTAGTTTCGATAATCTCCACATTCCCCCAAAATTTCCCGCTCATCCATATCGTTAGTGTCGCCGAGTCATTTGTGTTGTTCGTACCGTCCGTATAATTTGTTCCGCGAGTTTTCTTTTTTAATTTTCTACAAAAACACATATTAATACAAATATATATATTTTTTATATTATTTATTTTATTTATTCTCCCATTGTAATTTATTTATATATTTATGGCTTTATTTTTTTTTCCTCATTTAATTAATTTGGGATTCGATACAACACCTTTTCTTGATCAATTATTTTTATTTTAAACCCTAAAATGATTCTGTTTATGAATTTCAGAAAAAGAAAAAAAATATTTTTTGTTTATAAAAATAAGCTTGAGATTTTTTTAAATTATAATTTTGGAAGGTGCAAAAAATTAAATCTCTATAACTTTATTATATATGTAATAAGAGCCATAAATAAAAAAAATAAAAATAATATTATATGATCTTATTATAGTAATCAGAACTCAAAAATAATCTTATTAGATTTTATTGTAGTCATCTGAACTATATGGTGTTATAACATGTCTTGAACAATCAGTTGGTTTGAAATAGACCTTCTTTCGAGGAATATTATATCCAATCAAGAAATCCGTTTGTGCCTGGCTCCCAAATACTGATAGTTCATCGTCTTTTTTAATATCAAAACACAATATATCTCTGATTATAGAAAAAGCATTCATCTTTGACAACGCTACGCTAGCGCTATTCGAAAAATGAAAGGTGATAATAGGAACATTGGCCTCCATATCAAAGCAAAGTTCATTAGGATTAGGATCATCTATTGGTGGCTCATTAGTCTCTTCTCTTATGGCATCCATCAATTTTTGTATCACATGCGAGGGCAAATAGCTGAAAATAGCACTTGTGTCAATCATGATGTTACCAGATTCTCTTCTCATTGGAATTAATTTAGATCCTACACTGATTGATCTCAATGTGAGATAATAATGTGGGCTGTCACTCTTTTTCGTCAAAGGGGTAGACATAACTCCATGCTGATTCTCATTCATGGCTGCATTATTTCCAAAGCTAATCATACTCTTTGCATTTTGGTTTGAACCGAACTCAGATACTAGGCAGTATGAAAACATTCCACCAATCAAATGTTTAGTCTGAGTAATGAATGATAGAGGCCCATCTCCAAGACCGATCATACCGGTGCTCTTCACATCATATGTCCCTATGTTGTTATACCCGCACCCATGAGCAATGTTTGGGATGGAAGTGCGGCCAATTATATAAGTTTCCTTGACTAGTTCTCCATTGCTTCTTGAACCTCCAGTGTAGGCTAAACCATATTTACAATTTAAATTAGGTTGAGTACAAACACGTTTGGATCCTAATTTAAGACACTCATTTGAATCACATCTCAATCTTTTAAACGACGATGATTGATCGGGATTAAATATGGGTTGATTTTGCTCGAAACAATTCACACATGGGCGACACTGAATCCATGTGATGTCGGACCCGGTGTCCACCATCACCGCCTGCTTGGCAGGCGGTGTGCCAACGTAAATCTCCATGGAGTACGTATACAGATATGAAAGAGTCGCAATAGTTGTCGATATGTATGTAGTTTCCACCGCGTGGTTGTTGGGGAGTTTTAAGATAGACTTCAAATAAGACAAGCGAGACTGAGACCTAGAATGCTTAATATTTCTTGCCAAAATGCCAGTTCGGTTCGATTTTAATGAATCTGGGTGGACGAGATAAGTAGAAAAACCTATTGGTTTGGAAGTAGTTGTATTATAGGAATTTGAAATTTGAAACATGAAATAAAAGAATAGTATTATTGCATTGTATAAAAAAGATGTCATTTTTTAAGGTAAAGATAAGATATTAAATTAAAAATATAACCTCAAATTTATAGATGATAGAATTAAGGTCAGAGTAAAACCAGTTCTACTAAATATTAAGATAATATTGATTAGATTTTACTTAGAAAGGAGACATTTTTGTCCTATTAATAATATTATTATATTATATTTTAAAATATTTTATTCTTAACAAATTTGAACACTTAATCTTATAATTATTTTATAAATGTATTTTTTTTTATATTTTTAACAACAAATAGAAGGATAGTTTAAAATATAATTGTTGTTCTCTAATTTGAAATTTTTCAAAGTTTGAAGTCACAGCGTTAATAATTTTAATAATCTGAAATTTATTTTCTAATAAACATTTTTTCACTTACTTTAACATGAAATATTTTTGTTAAATAATTATAAAATGTCATATATTTCATTGAATTAAAAATGAAAATTTATAGTCTAAAGTTCCAGCATTATATAATAAATGGGAAAAAAACAGGTTTAGATGTATTATTTGTATAACTATTTAATTTAGACATGAATTATAATAAATATTTAAAATTAATGTAATCTTAAAAATTGACTTATTTAGTCTTTATCCTCAATTCAGCTAGAACATAGTCAACATTTATTTTTATAAAATTATTTTTCAGTTCAAACTACTCTAAATTATATATTTTCCTAAATCCTTCACAGATTACTTCTTTTCTGCTTTTCAAGTTATTCTTTTTCCTATTTTCATTACTGCATTTATTTTACTTTTATAATTTTAAATTTATATATTATATACATAATCTAATATAGATTTAACTCTACCAATAATACCACTTCATATGAAAATTCTTCATAGATCAAAGTTAATATTCTTTTATATATATATATATTTAAGAGTTTTATTTGATCTGTTTTAAAAATATAAATTTATATTGAAAATGATTAGAAACATTTAACCACGACAAATATGACATGAAAAAATAAAGTATCGAGTTCGTAGATGCTCGAAAAGAACGATAATTTTCCAACCGACTTTTCGAAACAAATCTCAAAAAGTGTCATAATAATAGTATTATGGATTATACGCATTAGATGACTACAATTATTGAAAATTCAATGTTTTTTCTCTTAGTCCATTAGAAAATTATTGAGATAATAACTTAAATATGTAGGTCTACCTTATAAACCGCAACAATTTAAACTTACAAACAACTATTCAAAATCTCGGATATCACTTAATAAATCTTAGTAATATTCCTTCAAAATCTTCAAATACTAGTTACACCGCGATTAATATAATATTAAGTGAGTTGTCGATTCAACCGTAATACATACTATAACAACTTACACTAATACATCTTTTTCACGTTATACAAAGAGTTTAACCCTATAGAACAAATAAGTTTTAACATATACTATATGAGAAGTTAGAAAATTTTGTTTTTTAAATAACTTTATTAGTTAGAGTCAACATTTTATTTTTATATATTTAATTTTCTATTCAAACTAATCTAAATATATTTTCCTATATCCTTAAGATTTATTTTTTTCGTTTTCAATTATTTATCCTTTTTTCTTATTTTCATTTCTCTACATTTGTTTACTTTAATTGTTTTTTAAATATTATATATATATATATATATATAATTTAATATAAATAACTCAAGAGTCAACACTTAAGAAATAAAAAAATGAAGTTACATATTTTTTTGTTTTTTAAATATATAATAAATGTTGTAATTATTTTAAATAAATAAATAAATTTACATAAATGTGAAACATAACATAATAAAGGGAAAATAAATTATTTAAAAGATAAAAACAAATTAATTAGATGTATATATAATAATTTTAACCATATATTATATGAGAAGTTAAATAAGTTATTTTTGTAATCATTTATATATCAAAAACAAACTAATTATATAAATACGTCAAAATAGATTTTCATCCAAATAATAATTGTGCTAACTAATAATAGAGGTTCCATACATTTAAGTTCACTCATATATAATCTAAAATTTGAATTATAATAAATTTCATTTTATTTTTCATATATAATTATTTTTATTTAACTATTTTATAATAAATAAGCTATATTCCGATTTTTTTCAACTTTATTATTTACTAGATTACAATTATAATTTCTTCAACTTTATTATTTACTAAATTAATGACTAGATTTTAAAAAATATATATTATATTTAAGTAATATTTGGTAGAGTTTTTATGTTTGGATTTTTTTTAGTGTTTGATAGTAAAAAAAAAATTCTTTATAATAATTGGTTTGTTTGTATGATTGTGAACAAAAATGTAATAACGGAAACATATGAAAAATATAAGTACTAAAATGTATGAAATTTTAAACTTTTTATTATTTAATTTATTTAAAATAAACTAAATATATTTGTTTAGAAAAATAATTCTTTAAATAAATTAGTTTTAAATAATAGATCTAATCTAGTCTTTTTATATATTAATATTATAATATAAATATATTTTAATCCAACATAAACAATATAAATATCTTTATATTCAATGTATATACTATAATGCAACGAGACAAAGTCTTTGCAAAAATTGTAGTCTAAGTAATTTATTTATTTTTGTGTAAAATTTTAATTTATAAAATTAATATTATAAGTTATTATAATGATAATGTGTGTTGCAATGTTAAAATGCATCAATAATATGATGATAAAAAGCTAATCTTACAAACTCACAAAAGTATTGTACATTAAATTATTTGTGAGAGACATTTAAAATATTTAAAATAAAAAAAAAATTAGTCCAACTTTTAATTCATTTAATTTTTGAATTTGTTCTCTTCAAACATGTGAATTTTATAAATAGAAAATAATAAAATTAATATTTAATAGTGTAATATTTCTTATATACTCATGTTACCAAATGGTTATCGATAAATAGTCGTTGACCCTCTTTTATAATAAAAATCCGGCCATCGTTTGTGCCAATTTCATAAATATGACTCTTACACACGTGAATTTTCCTAATATAAATTAAAAAACATGATATTAAATAGTTACAAGTATTAAAAATTTTCATATTCAATTTATAAAAATAAAATAATTATATTGATTTATGTTTAAATTAATTAATCCTAAGGCAAAACATAATTAAACAATTAATTAGATTAATTATTATAATAATTAAAACCTAATTAATTAAGGAAAATGGACAAATAAAATAAATAAAATTATATGAGATAAATGTTGTACTCATTTTATCTCAAAATAATTTTAGAAAAAAATCAGGGAATTAAAATAAATAATTTAGAATGAATGGCCCAAAAATTATTTATTTAACCCAAAATATGCAAAATAAAATAAATTAGCAAACAATTTGTCATATTTATTTTAAATATTTTGTGTATTGAAAAGATTAAAATTAAAGACAAAATTGTGAAAAAAAAATAAATTCGTATTGAAAAAATGATATATAAAAATAAACTACTTTAAGAATTTCAACATCGGTTTAAATGTCATGAATATTTTTAAAATAAAAAGATTTTAAATAACTCTTGACCGCTTCTAGAATTAATTAAAAATAATTAATTATTTTGGATTCAAATTTTGATAATTCGGAAATGTGCATTATCAAATTACAATTTGATTTTTTTTTAAATTGTTGTTTAAATTAATTTAAAAGAATTTTATTTGAAACAAAGTCGCTAATTGATATTTGAAAATCAATGAAAATGGCATATGTGTACAAATGTATTAACTAGTTTATTTAATTAGTAGTTTGGAGATAATCGGGAAAGGACTTTCACGCTTCATCATCCGTACCTGTTTTAAAAGCAGTCTTTAATAATAAATTTAGGTTTTGAAAAAGCGGTTGTATAACATTTTATTTTAACCAATTATTCTTTCGGTACTAGGCATGTATAGAATTTAGCGTTATTTAAAAAATTGTAACAACAATTAATTAAATGTTGGTACATATTGCTAATGACGACTATGAAAGAAAATACCTAAAGAACATCAGTTTGAAAGGCATTAGGGTTTAAAAATAAATCATGAACAAGCCTTTGTCAAAAAAATGTTGTGGAAACATCTCAAGAAATATTTTGAGATCATTTTCTAATTTTTGGGATTTTTGGAAAATGATTTAAGATTCTAAAATTATTAAAATAATTTTAGATTTTTAAAATGGAAACCAATCAGGCCTTATGACTAGTGTCATAAATCTTGGATTCATTTTATAATTCGGGGGATATGAGCCCTCGATCCTATATCATGAGTCTCTCGATTAGGGCTTAGGATTCTCAGTCAGACCTATCGGTCCTAACTAAAAAGCCTAGGCCTGGTGCTAAGGACTATCGGTCCTTGGCTAAAATTCTCGGTTAGGGAGTTAAAACTACCGATCCTAAGTTCGTTTGGGGCTAACTTCATCGGTCAAGGTTTGGGAATTCTCGGTCGGATGTAAGATTAAAAATCATCGGTTGGACGTCTCGGTCCTAGGTGAAGAACACTGGTCGGACCTCTCGGTCTAAGCTGAAAAGCCTTGGTCGGACTTTTCAGTCTTGGCTAAGTTTTATCGGTCAGACCTCTCAGTCCTGACCAAAGATCATTGGTCGGATCTCTCGGTTCTCAAGAACATCAAAGTTGCAAGTTTTTCAATTTTGATGGAGGCTTACATTATTCGATCCAAGGGTTTGGGTAGCTTCACAAAGCTCCCGTGTACACTAGAACATCATCCCAATGTATCAATCGACCTAGGTGATGATCAACTCGTTCAAAATAATTTGTAGCCAAAAATCGTGTTTTTGGTTTTAAAGTTGTTTTAAAGGGTAAAGAGCTAGCCAATAGCTTCATTATATGTCATATATTTGATTGTAACCAAAATAATGAACACTAGTTATTTCATTTGGACCAGTTCAAGAACTTAAAAATTTTAATTATTTTTGAAAATTTTGATTTTGATCAAACATGATCTAAATAGTTTCTTAACATCATCAGAAACTTATTGGGATGCTTTCTAGTTAGTTGTTCTTGAAGATTAGTCCGAGAACATCAAACCCGTATTTTTGTATTTTTAAAATTCTAATTTGGATATTTCTATTTAAGGTTGATTGGTTAATTCTAACCTAAACAGAAAACTTGGAAATGATCTTAGGATCAATTTTCAATCCTAAAATTTAACAATCAGGCAGTGTACAAACTTGTGGATATTGAAATATAAAATTTCAAATTCAAATTGGAAATATGAATTCGAGGGTGATTGGAAGTATACCAAAGATTGTATAACATTCTTTAGACCTTAGGGAAGCTTTGAGATGCTCAGATCCAAGCTTTAAGGCCTTATACAAAAATTTCAATAAATCTGAAAGTTTGAGCTTTAATAACGGAATTCTGGTTTTTCTGATTTGAATCTTGAGAGTTGATCTCTTAGCTTCAGAATTGTTGAGAGGGACTATTTATAGAATCCCCAAGTGGTTGATCCATCCAAGTGAATTGAATCACGCAAAGACCATTAATGGTGTTTTGGTTGTTCTTGAATTAACTTGTCGGAATAGGCAATGATGATGCCTAGAATTATAGGGAAAATGATCACGTGGTAAGGTGATCAATACACCTTTCCAATCAACCAAAAAAATTTAGAATCAGTTGAGTTCCATCTTTTCCATCTTTGAAAAATAAAAGATGGCGATCGTCCTTATCCTTCCGGTGATCGCGTTAAAGAAGATGACTGCAGGCGAAACGACGACATTTCAAGGCTGTCTGGCGAAAGCGGAACACGTCGTTGGTGTTATGTTGTGTTCCGTCAGCGATTGGGTGCTTCGTTAGCGTTTCGGCTAACAAGCGTTAGCTGATCCTATGCAAGGAGGGCGCACAATCTTTTGGCTGCAATGGGCTATGCGGGCGCGTCTAAGGTGTTTGATGAGATTACAATGCTTATCTGATGGACGTGGTTCCGATTGTAACAATAATTCTGTATTTCGGCTACTCCTGATTACAAATTTGTTTTTATTTAAAACATTAAAGGTTTGTTTGAAATTAATTTTTATTTCACCCTTTTGGATTTAATTTTAATATTTTCAAATACACAAAATATTAAAATAAATAGGATAAATATTTTGCCATTTTTTTTTTATGGTTTAAGGTTAAGTAAATAATTTTTTGGGATGAAATGAATACTAGATTTCATCCTAAATTATTTGTTTTAATCCCTTAATTTTTTCTAAAATTATTTTAAGATAAAATGAGTACAATATTTATCACAAATAATTTAATTTTTTGTTTGGTCATTTTCCTTAATTAATTAGGCTTTAATTAACACGATAATTAATCTAATTAATTGTTTTATTAGGTTTTGGCCTTAAGTTAATTATTTTGATTTTATTTATTCGAAAATAAATCAAAATAATTATTTTAATTTTATAAATTAGGTAGGTAGATTTTTAGTGTTTATAGAGTGCACCTCTCGAATCGAGTTTGAATAATACAAACTGGTTTTGAAAAAGTTAATTTGAGTATGACATCTAACACTAAATTTTCTTGTCCAATTTATAATGAAGGGTGTTTAAAAAGATAGAATTTGTAGTGTGCTAATGTTGGAGTGACCTGGTGCTGCTGTGTATATATAGCAGTTCATCGAGGTGCTTCCAAGCGTTGTTTTAAGGATCTTTATTTGATGATTATTCTAACAAGGATAATTTTGGGAATCATATTTTACATATATTAACAAAGTACCCGTAAAATCCATGGAATAAAGATAATTATAGGTATTGAAATATCGATTCCTGTATAGCATGAATATAACATGAATATGAACATTGGTTTTCCGATGAGCCTCTCCGATAAGGCATCTTTAGGTTGAATGATGACTGTGGACTAGGGAAAGCATACCGGTCTAGTTAAATTTGAGGTTAGAGGCTAGAGGCTAGGAATGAAAAACCACAATTAAAAAGAATTAAAAAGAAAAAGAAAATTTTAAAAAATTATTTTTAAAAAATTATTTCAGAAAAGCTCATAACGCGAATTACCGTCAATTATTTTTGAAGAATTGTCCTTGACAAATGGCTCACATACTGTGGTGAAACCATTTTATGTCACTTGATAATCATTATTATATATATATATATATATATATATATATATATATATATATATATATATATATATATATATATATATATATGATATTTTAATTCTTATTGAATTAGATATGCAATTATATTTCAATTTCTTTTATTATTATTTTTTTTTGTTAGATTGATAATTTTGACATTTATTTGTTCACTTATTATACTCACTTAAAATCATTCTATATTTTGATATTTATAAAATCTAACATATAAAAAAACTATAAGAGAACATAAGAATTTTTTTATTACAAATTAGATAAACTTTTAAATTAATTAATTATTATTATTTTAAATTTATGATAATAAAATTTTATAATTTTATAAATTTTTTATAAAAATTTAAATAAAAAAGTGTAATTTATATTTTTAAATCAAAACAAAATTAATATTTATTTAAATAAAATGAATTAATTAATATAATTAATTTTATTGAGTTTTAAAAAATTCTATTCTCAAAATAAAAGAAAGTATGGGTTTGATTCGCCTGACTGTTTATTCAAATTGATTTGTTTGGACTTCTTTGGATCCAGATCCCAAAACATAATTCACACTAAAAAAAGTAATATATAATATTTAGATAGTTTGTTTTCATTTGGGCCGGGATTTAAATTAACTTCCTTCATCAATTTGTTTTTTATTTTAACTTTAACCACGGTTGTAAAAAAAAAAATAATAATAATAAGCAATTGCACTTCATGACTCAAGTGGGTACATATATAGTTAGTTGACAACCATCAATAATGACAATAGTTTAGCTATGACAAATCACTTTATTTTCAACACCATATATATATCAATTAATTTATTTATAAATATAATCATTTAGATCAAACAATGTCCAAATAATCCATTCAAAACAATTAATTTGTTATTTTAATCCTCATTTCAAAACACTTTTTGAACATGAAAATCAAAATAATAACAATTGTAAATAAACATTTTTTTTAGTTAAATAATAGTTTCACATCAAGATTTGGGTGGATCCATATCTATATATATCTAAAAAAAATGTTATCAAATGTAACCTTGAGTTAATAATATGGGGAATCAACCATTTGGTGCATGTTCCCAAATCAACAATAAGGAGAAACAAAACATGAAAAAAAAAAAAAAAAGTACTTTCAAAACATAGAAATAAATCATCAAATCCCATAACAGAAAATAGAACACAAACAAAAACATAACTTATAATTACTCACTCATGTTACCATCATCATCATGATCAACAACTTCATCTTCATTATCATCATTTAGTTCAAGATCAGCCAGCAGTTCATCCAAAGGCACAGAAGGCACATCCTCTCCATCAGTTACAGATCCCATTTCAGAAATCTGATATTCCTTATTCCTATATAAAGATATATTAAACCTCAAATCAGGATTCTCCTCCAAATCCCTCAAGAAACTTTCATATTCAGAATCCCTCTTCTCTTCTTCTCCTCTAAGCCCTCTAGCATTAGGATCAATTTCCATATTCAAAGATTTCAGCTTCCAAGACCGCACCTTCTTTCCATGTTTCCTCAGTCGTTTCTCTTGATAACACTTCTTCACTAAGATCACTTCAGGAACAACAAGACCTCTATACTTATCAAGCTCGATATCATTACTATTAGCACCATATAAGTCATATCCAAGAGCATAGTCTCCCGGATTCAACAAATGGCCCAAATGAGTTCTTATGTTAAATATTGTATCATTTCTACCAAAATCCGACACTCGAGCAACTTGGGCATCAGCCATTAAGTACTTGGAACCAGCAATGCTAACTTCTGAGGAGATTACCTCAATATCTAGAACAACATACTGAACGAGCTGCTGACTTGTAAGTAGTGATTTGAATCCGACTCGCCAATACTGATCGGCGTCTAGAAAACAGTGCCTGAGGCTAATAGGGTCCAAAAGGGATATAGTGTTGCTAACTTTAATGCAAATTACCATTGGTCCGAGATTTCCCAAGCTGTTTGAAACTTTCGAAGGTAGACAGATGAGATCTTCGCGACAGATTGGGCATATCTCGACTGAAAAAGTGTATTTGTAATGGTAAGTATTGCTCTTTTGGTCTTGAGAGACAAGTTGTTTATCGTCGCGACTTTTGATCGGAACAACCTTCCTTAGAAACTCGATGAATTTCAAAGCGTGACTCCTGTTACCAAAGAAGAAATCCATTCCCTTATCCAACTGGATAACTCTTATGGATTTGACTGAAGCATCGTGCTTGAGTATAAGCTGCTCAAGAAAGAAGAATGATCGTCTATGAGAGACGTGTTGCCTTAATTGGACTGCGGCCACCCACTGGTCAGGATTCGCTTGAACTCTGGAACAAGATTCACACATGTGATCTTGAACTACAAACTCGACTACATAAGATTGCTCAAGAATAGCCCCGTTAAGGACTTCTTTCTGAACAGTGAGTTTCACTTTTATCCTCTTCGAGTGAGGCTCTGTCCAGATAAAATCCGCATTTACCAGCCTGATTTTGTTTATATTCTTCAGTCTCTTTACACAGAAGGTTAGAAGCTCCTTAGATTCCAGTTGGGTTTTTATCCACGTCCTTGGTGGCTGTAAATAACTATCGCATTCGGGGCAGCGTATGATAATCACATGCTTTTGTAAGCCTTCTGTGATATCAACTTCTGATCGAAGACACTTCACACACATGTTGGCAGCATTAGGGATCATTGAGATACCACATTTACAACAGAGAACATTACCGACTGTTTTCTGGACGGTGAATATGCATGATTCCATGGCCATTGCTACAGACCTGAAGGATGAAAATAATCAATGAAACATCATGATTTCATTCAAAATCAAAGTTCAGTCATAGTTTTATTTGTTGGGCCAAGAAATATCAGATCTTAATGAAGTCAAAATTCTCTAATTTGTCTAAACAATCCACAATACAAAAGCAACTATGAGATGAAACGAGGAAAAGGGTTTTCAAATTTAAGCTAACTGAAGACATTATATTGCATGATTCATCTCATAGTTTAAGCTATAAAAGAAACGGGAATCTCATAATATCCGATATAAATCATATAATTTTCAGAATAAACATCTTCACCTGTTTCACAGATTAGGGTTTCAAGAGAAAGGTAGTAATGGAGAATCTCTTACCTTGTTTTGCCTATGAATTGTTGAGAAAGAGTCTGCAGAGAATTTCAGGAATACTTCTTTTTTAGGTTTCTTCTCTTATAATAATTCATTAAACCTAATATTTTATTTTAAAATATTTTAAAATTAACATTTATTTATTTATTTATTTTGAAAAAAATTCTTAAATAAACATTAATGTTTTCTCAAGTTTATCTTAACATTCTTATTATATTATTTTTTTTATAATATTAATATTTTTAGAAAATTCTTATTGGTGAAATTAATTTCAAACTTTTAAATTACATTAAATAAACTTTTTATATTAATAAATTTATTTTTATTGTAAAAAAATAATTCTGATTTTTTTAAAGAAAAAAGTGAGTATATTATCAAAGATTTTAATAAATAGTTTTTATATGTTTAATAAAAAAATTACTTTAAATACAAAAATAAGTAAAAAAAATTAATAAAAATAACCCATTATTAATTATATGATTTAAAAGTTATATTAAAATAATAATAATAATATAAATTTATAGATATATACAAATATTTAATTTTAATTATATATGATTTTAAATTAACTCTTTTAAAAAAAATATGAAATTATTTTCCTTATTTTAATTTTAAGTTTACAAAATAAATTGTATTTATTTATTTATTATTTTATATTTTAAGTTGAAAATTTAATAAAAATAAATAATTATTAATTTTAATAAGTAATATATATATATATATTAAATATATTCATTAATAATAAGAGTAATGATAGAGAATGGGAATTTGGGGACGCAAAGTCAGCGAAAATAAAATATTCTATTTAAACATATTTTCTCTCCTCTTATTAATTAATTTTTCTCTCTACCTCTTTTATGAATTAATTAATTTATCTCTCTTTCTCTCACTAATCAATTAATTTATCTCACTAATTAATTTATTTAAACCCTAAACTCTAAACCTTAAACTCTAAATCTTAAATCCTAATTAATATCTCTATTAATATTAAGGTTAATTTATTAATAATTAATGTGGAGAGAATAGAAATATTAGATAAACATTTATAAGTAATGAAACTACAAAAAATAAAAAAATAAGAAGAAAAAAAAAAGAGGGCATAAAGAATAAATAAAAAAATATTTGATAAATAAAGGAAGGGAGCTGCTTTTCCCACCCCCCTCCCTCACTCCTTAATTAACTACAAAATGACATATTTATCACTGTCACCTTTATATATTTACATTTCTTATTTTATTTATTTTACTTATTTTATTTTATTTAATTATTAAGATTTTTTATTAAATATAATTAATTAATTAATTTTTAATATTTTTAACTTTATTTATTTAATTAAAAATACAAAATATTATTATTTTTATATTACAATTATTTAAAATATATTAAATATAATATTATTAAGTAAAATATTATGATTAGATTAATTATTAATTATTATTTAATAGATAATTTTATTTATAAAAATATTAATAATTATTAATATTATGTTTGAATGATTATTAATATATAATATTATTAATTAAAATTAAAAATAGTTATTAATATATAATACTATTAATTAAAATTAAAAATATTATATTTGACTAATTATTAATATATAATATTATTAATTAAAATATTATGATTAGACTAATTATTAATTATTATTTAATAAATAATTTTTATAAGTATTTTAATATATATATATATATATATAATTAATATAATAAAATATTAAATATTTATATTTTATTAAATTAATACACATTTCAATATTTAATATATTTTAAATAATTATAATATAAAAATAATAATATTTTGTATTTTTAATTAAATTAATAAAGTTAAAAAAATATTAAAAATTAATTAATTAAATTTAATAAAAAAAAACTTAATAATTAAATAAAATAAAATAAGTAAAATAAATAAAATAAGAATATATAAATATATAAAGGTGATAAGGATAAATAAGTCATTTTTGAATTAATTAAAGAGTCGAGCGATGTTGGGAATATGGGAGGGTGTTGGAAAAGCAATTTGCATAAAGGAATTTGAAAAGTCATAAAAATATAAAAAAATAAAAGAGATAAATTCATAATTCAACTAAACAATGATATTAATTAGGGTTTAGGATTTATGGTTTAAGGTTTAAGATTTAGGATTTAGAGTTTAGGGTTTAAGATTTAAAGATTAGGGTTTAGGATTTAGTGAAAAAAGAAATTAATTAATAAATCCAACATTTTATTTAAATATATTATTAAAATATTTAATGTGAGAGTTTATTGTAAAGTATTGAGTTATTTTACTTAAATATCAAAAAATTAATGAAATAATTAATCGTGATAATAGGGATAAATTAATCGATTAGTAAGAGCAGAGAATATTTTGAGTTTAAAAAGGAATATTCTATTTTCCTGAATTTTCGCGGCCCAAATTTGCGTTCCATATTATTACTCTAATAATAAATTGCATATAATTTTTTTTTTTTTTTTTTTTTTTTTTTTTTTTTTTTTTGATAAACACAACTTTTAGTTATAGAAGAACCTGATTTACACACAAGTATTGATTCTCCTAATTGCGGTCTTATTTGTACTTTATAGCACAAATATTACTATTTTTATTACCATGTGTCTAGTGTGGGCAAATTAAATGTTCTCATTCAAAATATATATGTAGGCAATTTATTACTCCAACATATAACATATAATAGTTAAATCATTACATGTTAATGAATTGATTTGATCAATTAATATATATGAATAGAAAATTAAATTTGGTATATGCATACAAAAACAATAGACATGGAAGTGTAGTTAAAGACTACTTAGATGTATGACGGTTACTTTTGAGTCGTTTGATCAAAACTCAACTTGAGCTTGATTATGACCAAGTTCGAGTCGAGCCGACCCGTTTAATATTTGAGTCGAGTTCGAACTCATATAATAATTGTTCGATGACTTTTCTAGTTTTTTCGAGCCTTATAATATATAATATTTTTTTATATTTATTTTAATATTAAAACCTAAAATTTACAATATTTTTTTTTTCATTCTCTATGTTCAATCTCCATATATAAAATCCACATTATTATATTATATTACCCATAAAAAGAAACTTTAATTCTCTAGTATATTATAATAAAAATATATTCACAATTATATAATATATATTTATTTATTTTTTCACAATTTTTCTCACTTATTCACAAATAGTTTTTTCCCATATTTCTCTCACTTATGCATAAGCACTCTTCCCTATTCACAATTTTTCTCACTTATTCACAAACATTTTTTCATCTATTGTCGCTTCATTTTTTTATATTATTTCATTCGATAATTAATAAACTCAAGTTACTCAATTATTTTTTTGGTACGTAAGTTTGATATTTTCGTTTTGAAAATAAATTTTGGTTTGAGTTCGAACTCGAGTTTGAATATTTAATTTTAGTTTTAAGCTTTTCGAGTCAAGCCGAACTTGTAGGTAAGGTAAATAGTCGAGTCGAACTCAAATTTATAAAATTGTTTGAGCTCGAATTCGAGTCGAGTTTAAAAATATTTAGTCGAGTCGAACTCAAGCTCAAGCTGGTTTGAGCTCGGCTCATTTGTAGCCCTAGGTAGATCATAGATGTTTAACATACCCATTAAAAAAATTTAACCAATAAATAAAGTTCAACTGAGCTGGAGGAAAGAGTTTGTACTTAAGCCAATGTCAAAAGAATTGGGAAGTGCATATTGATAAAGATGGAATGATATGCATTGTTAAAATTGGTTAAAAATATATAATAACAAATAAGTTTTAGAGAACAAATGAAGTCCAATAAAGTGTTTAATTAGGCTCATTCATATAATGATAGGTGTTTGTCATGATATGATTTTTTTTTTGTCTCCAAACAAAATACCTAGATTTCTTATGAAGAAAGAGTAAGATATAATTCAAATTCAAATTCAAAAACCATTGTAACAAGGATATTTGAACTTAATATTAAGTGATTCTAAAAATATAGAAAATCAGTTGGTGAACATTGAATTTTAATCCTTTTTAAATATTAAACTGTTTTTTCTTTGAAGTAAAGTTGGAACAATAGACATTTACAGAAAGATTTAATAAATTTAGACAGCATGCCCTTTGAGATCATTTGATAGGTAATTGTCAAATTGATTCTAAAGCACAAAAACCCATAATTAATCAAATTAGTTTAGAATAGATATGTAATCAAGTTAAGACCCAAGTTCAAAAGGATTTACAAATTGAAATGCAAATGAGAATCTGATAAGCTTGAAGATGATTCAAATACAAAAAACCCACATCGGCCCATTTGAGAGAAAACATCTAATTACAATAGGCTTCAAGAAATTTGAAATTAAAAATAGCCAAGTTTTGTCCAAACAAGTTAAAATCGAAAAACTCTAAAAGAGACCTATGTCAAATTCACTATTTATTCCGGAATTCTACGTAGATGTAAGTTATAGAATTTGACTATAAAGTCATTTTTTTATTTGTAGAAATAGTAATATCTCTAAGGCCATACAACCCAGAAAAATTGAACAATTTTATCAAGTTCGAATTCCCGGTCTCCCATGAGTTTTCTGTTGATGATTCAGATTTCTTCGGTCTATTAGATGATTGAATTAAGCTAAAATTTCTTATGGTTCCTTTTTTCTAGCTTAGTTGACCAAGTTTTAATTGGGTTGACCAGGTGAGTTTAATTTTATTTTTATTTTCCTACAAAATACAAACACAAAAATCAAAACTAACTATTTTTTTTTATATTTTAATTATTTATTCACTTATATTACTATTTATTTTGTGTTTTATTTGAAATTTTTCAGTATTTAATCAATTCGGAAATTAGTTGATAAAACACCATTTTCGAAACTAATTATTTATTTTAAATAATATGCAATGAGCCCATTTATTAATTTTGGAAAGCATTATAAGATATTTTTTTTTAAGTTATGAAATTGAAGTGTAGAAAATGAGTTTCATACACATGCTAACTATCTATTTATAGAAAATGAACAAAATATTGTAAAACTAATGATCATGTAGTTTGAGGAAACTTTTGATTGATTAAGAAATTAATATAATTGAATGATAGTCAAAAAAAAAAATATTCAAACACATAACAACATTTCAACCACACAAACCTTTAAACATACCAAGCAATAAATAAAATAATATTAAAACTATACTCTACTTTAGTAACTTTACCTTCTTAGTTTTGTGCTTTAAACCTTTCACACTTTTATTCTCCTCTTTCTCCATACTTATATATATTTCATTTACATCCATTGTTCTTTCTCTTCCATTCATCTAGGGACGAATCTAAACATTTAAAAAGAAAAGTGACATTACCTTCAATTGTTTTTTAAAAATTCAATATAATTCATTATTTTTTAATTTATCTAATTATTAAAAACACTGTATAACTTATCATATCCACTTGTTTTATCAAACTTTTCTCGATAATTTTTTAAGTATACCTTAATTTTTTTTCAAGCCCACCCAAACCCTAAATCTTGAGTTCTTCCCTGATTTTATGTACTTCCTCTTAAAACCAACTTTGCTCTTATCATTTTCATGCTAGAATTATCCTTAATTAGATCCTAATTTAATGTGTGAGAAATTAAAAACTGAATGGCGGAAACGTATCTTAATTTGATGAATCATGAATCTTCTCTTTCTTAGACTCTGCATGTATGGAATGATTCTTTAATCTTCTCTTTCCTTAGACTTTCTTTATGTGGAATGGTTCTTCCATTTGATGAGTACGACAATGGATTTCTCTCTCTGTTGATTGGGACGCAAAGGAGAATTGGTCGTACATAAAATGGAGACCATTACCGTTACATATAACTAACATTAAGTTAGTTATTATAGTTAGATTATTTCTAATTCAGTCCCTTCATAAAATTAGAAATGACACTTAGGTATCCTCACTTTATATTCATGACAAATACACTATAAGCCATAAACTTAATCACATTAGATCACATTATTTTGACTTATATTAAATATGACAATTACACAATTATTTATTATAATAGTGACCCTAAAAATTCTAACATTTCAAATTTAAATAATAAAATTTCCTCCTTTTTATTAACCCACAACAACAATACTACATGCAATTGCACCCCAAGTTAATATCAACATCTCTTAATTTGAAATTATGCATTTCAAAAATCTTACACAACTATTCCATCCATTACAATATTTATAAATGTAATACTAGATGAAAATTTATAATCAATTTTAACAACCTCGTTTCAATCATTAACCCCATTCATTAACCAATGGTCTTACATATTTCCCTTAATTATAATCAAATCTTACTACGAAACTAAGACTTATTCGCATACCTTTACTTTTCTTTTTCATCTATACATAACACTTAGGGATGACAATGGGTACCCGTATACTCGATACCCGTGGGTACCCGATGGTCGGGTTCATATTCGGGTATTTTAAATTGGAGTCGAAGTCGGGGATAGAGAGTGAAAATGATTACCCAATCGAGTTCGAATTCGAGGATGGGGATTGGGAAGTGTGCAAAACCCAAACCCGATACCCGAAATATTAATATTATATATATATTAAAAATTTTAATGACTTTTCAAATATTACATTAATACCATCATTACAAATTTACATTAAATATATTAATTAATTAGTTATACCAACACTCAATTACCACTCTAACACGCCATCATTAATTTAATTTATATTCCCCATAACTCTTAATCTTCCATTTCTTTAATAACAAATATTTTTCCTCTCTGTTCACTTCTTATTTCAAGAATAACATTTTTTTTTTAATTTTTTTTCAACATTTTCTTTAATTTTTGTTGAACTTATCTCTAATTCTACATGAAATTCATGTATGTATATTATTCAACTTCTACAATATAACTATACAAGTAAATAATATTTTCATATGTAATTTTAATATTTAATATTTAATATATTTAGAAAATAATAAATAAAAATTCATATTTTTATCGGGTAATGGGGTACCCGTAGGGTATCGGGTACCCGACGAATCGGAGATGGGGATAGAAATAGATATATCCGTCAGTTTTGGGGTCGGGAATGGGTAACAAAATAAAAATCGGGTTCGGGGATGGGTACTTCGCTACCCGACGAGTAGGGTTCCCGTTGTCATCCCTAATAACACCTATTTAATACTCTCTCATATTCTTTTTATCGTTATTTTTCACATTTTCACCAAACGATATCATACCATTCAAATAATGTATCTAGATCTAAATCATTTTCCTTATAACATTTAAGTTCAGGAAATACTCACTCCATCTCCCCTTCATCCTTCTTTGTCTTGTCAATCATTCTCTCTTCCAATTATACAAAACCTGCACATTACATCAATTCTTACATATTCATTTTCGACCCATGAGCTGATCAAAACTAATTAAACCTATAGGAACAAAAGAAGTTGATACTTCTCTATTTAAATATTATCATTTCAAACCAATCAATACTCAAAATATTTGATACTGAAAAGGGCAAATATATGAATTACTTGATACTTAAGAGGTGAATATATGAATTTTTACATATTTGAGTGGAGTTTCTTTATTATACATATTTAAGTTAATTGAAAAGATATTTTTCTTCTTTAATCCATAGCTTTTAAGGTTCAAAATTAATGCAAAAATTGTTATCTTTGATTTTTCTTTTATTATGATGGAAAGTAATAAATGTACAATCATTTGAGATTTTCAAATCAATAATAGAATTGGAATAAAAATTAAATGTTGCTATATTTGTAATGAAAAACAACCAAGATAATAAAAGCAGCGTCACTATTTCCATATATACCTATTTTATTTATTTAAATAAATTGTAATGAAAATATGACAATCTCTCACCGAAGAAACAAAGGAGACAAGTATTTTACCATGGCAAAATTTAGTATTGTGTATTTGTCTTGCATACTCTTATTAGTTATTTTTATGTTCTCAATTATTCACATCAGGTCTGAATTAATATACGAAGAAAGAGAGGTGACATTTCTACATTCTTTTGCCCTTATCTAGTTCAACTAATTTGAACGATCTATAATCTGAATTTTTTTTCTTTTGCATTCAACTAATGATGAAAATATATATTATTTTTTAGGTATACATCATTTACATGGGAAGTCTTCCTGAAGGAGAGTACTTAGCTCGCTCTCATCATGTTAATCTGCTCCAAACTTTAGGTCATAACAATAAGTATGTGGTTAAATAATTATTAGTTTTTGTTTTTGTTGTATGTCATATTGAGTTGTCACTGTTTTTTTTTTTTTTAGGGTTAATAAAAGAGAATACTTTTTGAAGTCCAAATAAATTAAACTTTTTAATTAAATAAATAAAATATGAGTTAAAACAAAAATCAAGGAAGATAATTAGATTATATTATAAATCCTAAGAAATATGTGTTTGATATATCTCATATATACCCTATCATTATTGGCATTAGTCATTTATGCATGCTTATATGTAATAGGATGGTGACGAAGACATTAATAAGAAGTTATGCAAGAAGTTTTAATGGTTTTGCTGCCAATCTCACAGCATCAGAAGTATCAAAATTGAAAAGTAAATATTTTATCTCATTTTTTTATAAAGAAAATAACATAAATTCTTAATAACTAATTTTTTTTCTTTCATTGAGTTATACAGGTGTTGACGAGGTTGTTTCAGTTTTTAAAAGTCGTAAATTTCAGATTCAGACCACAAAATCTTGGGATTATCTAGGCATGACCCTGGATGTCCCCAGATATCCAACTATTGAGAACAACATCATAATTGGGCACTTGGACACCGGTGTGTTACCCGAGTCACATAGTTTCTCTGACCAAGGTTTAAGTCCTATCCCCAAAAAATGGAAAGGTGCATGTGTTGGTGGCAAAAAATTCTCTTGCAACAAGTACTCTCTTTATTTAAATCAATATTGTTGTATTATACATAAGTTATTTTTGATGTACCATGCACCGTATCAATTAATGTAATTCGATCCTTCTTCAATCTTGTAATATAGGAAATTGATTGGAGCGAGGTTCTATGACCTTTTCGATGACAAGGCAATGGATATAGAAGGTCATGGGACTCACACAGCCTCTATAGCGGCCGGTAGAATATTGGAAAACACCAACTTTTTTGGTTTAGCAAATGGAACCGCTAGAGGAGGTGTTCCGTCAGCTAGGATAGCTACTTACAAAGTTTGCACAGCATTGGGCTGTTATGATCATGATATGTTGGCAGGCTTCGATGATGCAATTAGTGACGGCGTTGACATTATTACCATCTCGATTTCTTATGGCCATGCCTTAAACATTAGTGAAAATTCAATTTCCATTGGCTCATTCCATGCACTAGAGAAAGACATTTTAACTGTAAATGCAGCAGGGAACAACGGGAATAAAGGGATTGGAGCTACAACGAGCATTGCACCATGGATATTTTCAGTCGCAGCTAGTAAAGATAGAAACGTTTTCAACAAGCTTGTCCTTGGAAATGGACACACAATCGCGGTAATTAAGTTATAATTAATTAACCTAATTTATCCAAACCTACTTATACATTTTTTATTTAAAACTTTTGTAGTTTTAGAGCTCACTTGCATAATTAATAATATGCTTAATGCATGAAGTAACAACTGATAATTTATTCTTCATATCTAAACATAATATATATATTATTAGCATTGTATTACATTTAATTATTTTGTCACATCCAAGCAATTCCTTATAGACTGACTACCTTTGTTTAGATTAAGAATTAGAATTAAAAGTTATAATTCAATGTTGATTTTTATGTTTGTTAGATAATTTAAGAATATGCTAACATTAAACACTAAAATTAATTAAGAAGTTGTAGTTAAAAAATTACATAGCAATATTTAATTATGTGATAAGTGTTTTTGTGAAAAGTTTTACATTTTGTTTTTTTTTCAGAGTAAGTGATGAACACTTTATTAATAAAAAATAAAAAAATCTAATAGTATGAATATATGAAATGTAAATTATTACTGGTTAGTAATTTTGTTCCAAATTTAACTGTGCAATCTTGATTTTTCTTACAAATATCTTTTTTTTCTTTTTTATATGTTTTACATTGTACATTGCTAAAAGCCTAAAATGTTTCACTTATTATAAAATTTATATGTAATATATAGAGTATTGCGGTGAATACTTTTGAGATAAGTAACCAAAACACGAGATTGGTGTATGGAAGAGGAGTTAGCCATCAATGTAATGAATCATTAGCAAGGTAATTAAAAAAAGTCCACAGCATTTAATTATTTCTTGTAGCTAATTTCTCCATTTAACTTTTGTCCAAATTTGAATTAATTTCAGGCAATGCGCAATTGGTTGTGTAGACCCACTCTTGGTCAAAGGAAAGATCATATTATGTGATTTAGACTCTACTGACTTAGATCATGTTTTTATAATGGCGGGGAATGCTGGTGCGAGCGGGGTTATTGTTCGACTAAATGAAACATTTAAAGACTTGGCTCCAATCGTACCCCTACCCACTGCAATTATTAATGATCATGATTTTCATTATGTTGAATCTTACCTCAAGTCCAAAACATTGCACTCAGCCCACATAATGAAGACTGATATTGTTCGCAATCACGCTCCCATAGTAACCGCATTTTCTAGTAGAGGGCCGAATACAATTCTTCCAGAAATATTTAAGGTATAAATACATGTAACATACATTCTTTTGCATCATTCTTGTTGAAATATTTTTGCATCTTTTGTTTCATGTTGTTATTAATATGTATGCATGGCATGCAGCCTGATATAGCTGCGCCGGGCTTTAATATCTTGGCTGCATTTTCACCATACATTGATGATGTAGTACCCTTGAGGAATTTTAGCTCACTAAGGAGTAATTACTCATTGTTATCCGGAACTTCCATGTCGTGTCCCCATGTTGCGGGTGTAGCTGCTTATGTGAAATCAAAACATTTTGATTGGTCTGCTTCTGCTATCAAATCATCTATTATGACTACAGGTACGTAATTAATTAATGAAGTAACAATTCAATTTAACCATTGACCCATAGCTAGGTTAAGAGGGTGACACTTTGTTATTTGTATTGTTGATAAATCCCTAGTCAATTAGTTTTACTTTTTAAGTAAAAAATTGAATTAATTTACTAATTAATTTGCATGTAGCGCTGAACATGAATGGAAAGTATAATTTAGATGGTGAACTTGGGCACGGAGCAGGACATATTAATCCAGTGAAAGCTAATTACCCTGGACTTGTATATGAGACTTCCATAGAAGATTATTATCAAATGTTTTGTAGTTTAGGTTCTGAAGGAGATAAGTTGAGAAAGATGTTTAGAGCAAAACATAAGTGTCGAAATGGGATGAGAACGTCTTCAAAAGATCTCAATTACCCAGCAATGACTGCCTCAGTGCATAAGAACTCGTCATTCACTGTTCAATTTTTGAGAGTTGTGACAAACGTTGGACATGCGAACTCAACATATTACGTAGAGATTAGTAGAGACGATGACACTGTCCATGTCAATGTGGAACCAAATGTCCTCACTTTCACTAAATTGAAAGAAAAAAAAATCATTTTTGGTGACTGTTACAGGGAAATTGCTTAACCAAGATCACGTTTCTTGTTCTTTAACGTGGTTTGATGCTACTCATAAGGTGAGAAGTCCCATATTCTTGTATGATTCATCAATTATTTGATTTTTGAGTAATAATTTATATTGATCATATCCATATTCAATATGTCATGCATGCATTTTGTAAGTCAATGTTCAATTAATTAATGTATCCATGGCTATCTTCACTAAACTTAAACTTGGGTGGGTGATCAGTAATAATTAATGTAATTGGATTGTTGAAAAAAAATAAAATATGATAATACGTGAATGTTTTGTAAAAACAAACTAAATATCAAACGGGCTCTTATACTTCTATATATTTTAATTGGAGCCTATATATATATATATATTTTTTTTTTAGTTAGTAGCTGATACTCTTCTTCTTTGGTTTTTTCTTTATTTATATTTATTTAAAAAATACTTTTATTTATCGACAAAGAACAAATTTATTGATACTTTTTTGGTATTAGAAATTGTACACCATCAAATTGATTATTATTTTTTTCCGAGAGTCACCTAATTTAATTTACAAAAATTAGAAAATAATTGAGATTATTTAAAGTTTGGTGTTGGTTACACGTGAAAATATAATCGGAAATAGGTAATATGTGTCCGTCTAAAAGATGGTCTCTACTACTAAAATGTTAGGTTTTAAATTAAGAGACATTACAAATTTACACTGAATTGAAAATTTAAATATATCACATACTACTAATGTCGTAACCTAATTTTAGCCTTTCATGGACAGAATATGCTATAAGTATACATGTATGCAACTAGAGAGGGTAGAAAATAGTCAAAAACTTGAAATTATTTCAAAAATTAAAGTTGGTACATCACATGGTCAAGAATATTATAAATATCATGTAGTAATTTTTCTAATATATTTTTTTTGAATAATATATAGAACTCAACTTATGAATTTATAAACAATAATAAAATTGAGAAAATATTCTAAACTTAAAATTTGGATAATCTGCATAAATATTAAGAAGAGTATAAAATGTATTAAAAATAAAGATTGGGAAGCAAAAACAAAACAAGTCCTAAGTTAGGCTTGGACTTAGGCGTGCTGCTTGGTTCGGAGGATAAGAATTCAAGGTTGTGGTGGTTTGGGTTTCGGTTCGGGCTTATCCGTAGGATCGGATTTAGGTCTGATCCGAGGTCGATTCTCAAGCAAGCGAGATGAAGATGTGGTTTTCTTTTATTTCTTTTAATTACTTTGATTTAATTCAAAATAATTTACAAATTGGGTAAGTGAAATTTCAGTGTTTACAAAGTCGAATTCGAAATCGATCAAGTATATGGCAACTCACTCGATTCGCCTTCAAAATTTTGTACCGCAATTTCTAAGAATATTTCTTGTTGGTTGTGGATCTGGCGCGTCAAATTTACTATGAAGGTTCCGGACATAATTGCTTAACATCTTGTTTTGTAACTTAAAATTCTTAAAACTCTTTCTATTGGTTCTCAAGTTTAATTTAATTTAAAAAGCTGGAAACAAATCCAGCAGCAGTACAGGCATAGAAATCCAACAGCAGTACATAAACATAGATCCCATAGATAAATAGATAAATAGATAAATAGAGTGACTCCTCTTCTTATTATTATTCTTATTCTTCTTCTACTTCTTCTTCCTCTGATCTGCCATCATCCCCGCCTTTCTTAATTAAGAAAATAGTTGAGAAAAACATGATAAGCTGAGATCATTTAAAATAGAGAAAATTATGAATGATGATATATACTTACACGTACATGCAGTTAGTTAATTACAGGCGGCTTGCGGGTCGATGGTTAAGTATTTGAGACCGCAGTTTCTCTGGAAGGCCCTGGCATGATCGAGGTTAAGGGATGAACCTACTGCATGTGCAGCACTTCGAAAGCATTGGCAGAAGCTCTTGGCTAATCGTGGAGATGCAGCAGCTGCAATAGCATGATCAAGTTCCTTTGCGGCAGAACAGCAAGATGCAGGCGGAAGGACGAACGTCTTTGTGGACAAGTAGACTTCACATGGTCCCAGCAGTTTTTTTATAGCCTGACCGCAACCGACCGTTATAGACCGTGCATTGCCGGTTCTCATGATAAATATCAGCACCAGCAGCATCACCATAGCTACCGTCCACTTCTTGGTCAAGTTCAAGTAGTAGTATTCCATCCAAATTATCAGACTTTGTGTGTGTGTGTGTGAGTATTTTTTTCAATGCTGGTGTGAATTTCGTAAGAGAATTCATCACCCTTTTTATAACAAACTTTTGAGACCTTGTTTGGTTTCATATTCAATTTATTTAAATAACCCAATTCACCCGTACATACATAGTTTCATCTTGTTTTCTTAATTTATCTTTTTATTAAAATATATATATATATATATATATATATTTTTACTAGTATCATCTTTATATTTTTTTTCTCAATAGTCTTTCTTACAAATAATTGTAAGTATGAGTTTTAGGGTAACAAATTAAGCAGCTCGCATTCTTTCTGTGTTTTTTGGGTTAGGTGTCGTATACATTTTCCATTAGCGCGTTACTAATAAGAATTGAACTTGTAACATTTTTTTCTCTTAGGTTGACTAATTAGTATACTAATATTATTTGACTAATAATTTGTATTAATTTAATATTATATTTTTTTTTTACTAATTTCACATTTAGGTTTTTGATATGATACAAGGTTATAATAAATTCTACCTCTTTCAAATATTTTTTTCAAAACATTAAATAGTCCATGACCCCATGTACCTTTTTCTGCAAAATGAAATTTTACATTTAAAAAAAATATATTTAAAAAGTTATCAAATTGAAAATAATTTTATTTTATTTAATTGAAAAGTGTGTAAGTAATATAAAATGTGTGAAAGTTTCAATTTTTTCTATTATATTTACAGAAAAAAACTGAATTTTTTTTTTTTGTCATTTTTATCTTAAAAAGGTTCAATAATTAGGCTAAAAAGTTAAGTTTCTCTTTTTTATGTACAATCAATTCATGAGAGGCAAAAAAAAAAATATGGTTTTAAACACTCAAATTAATTTGAATTATTTGTTTCATATTATACTTTTGTTATTCTTATCAATATATCTTATTTGGATTGAAATTAAATTAAAAACTGAATTGTATGATAGAAAACATTTAAAAACATATTTATATAGAATAAAATATTTTAATTAATTATGACTACACAATTTATAACTTGTTTTTGTGTTTGGGATTTTATTGATTAAAAAAACAAATTGATAATAAGGGAGATTATTTGTGTTTTGTATTTAAAACCCTATATCAATTTAGCTTTATACTCTATATATTTTAATTAATTATAGAAACATTTTTTAAAAAAAATTATTTAAATAACCCAATTCAATTCACCCGTACATGGTTTTATTCTGATGCAATAAGCCACTTCATATAGTAAGAAAAAGAAGTAAATGAAGTTTGTTGAAACGTATCCATCATCTAATTAATGAATTGTATTTATTTAAAAAAAAAAAAACTTAATACAATAAATTTTGTTATAATCTTTTATGTTTTTTTAAATTGGAAACATAATTCTTCAAATCAGTTTCTTAATTTATCTTTTTATTAAAAAAAAACTATTTTTTATGAATTTTTACCAATGTCATCTCTATATTTTTAATTTTCTCAACAATCCTTTTGACATTAATTGTAAGTATGACTTTTAAGGTAATTATAAATTATAAATAAAAAGTTTATTTGAATGTTAAATCAGTTGAATTATTATAAAATATTTAAAATTTAAATTAAGTAACTGGATTGTTGAAAAAAATTAAACATCATAATACGATAATGTTTTGTAAAAACAAACTAAATTAATATCAAAAGGGCTCTTATACTCCTGTATATTTTAATTGGAGCCTCTCTCTCTCTCTATATATATATATTTAGTTAGTAGCTAATACTCTTTTCTTTGGTTTTTTTCTTCATTTATGTTTATTTCACAAAATTTATTCATACATTTTTTTTTTTGTATTAGACGACACTTTGAATATGTTTTCCTAATTTTGTTTGAGAGTCGTCACCTTCTTATGTGCCCATCTAAAAGACGGTCTCTGCTACTAAATTGTTGATTTTATATTACATGACAAATTTACACTTGTAACACAAGGAAAATTCTCTAATCCCAGAAAAGGGTCAAGATTTGAGAAATTTCAACATCAGGTGTATCATGGATCTTTTTAAATAAAACATTTAATAACGAATCTATTTGAAACTTGATTAATGTTGGGGTTGGGAAGGCATTGTTATTCATATATGCCTTGGGGTCCTTTTTTAAAAAGTCAAGTTGGTTTAGGTCATAATACGACCTAGGATGATAAGAGAAATGATCCCACAATTATTTGTGATCATTTCCCTTTTAGAACTTTTTATTTTGGTTGATAATAACCGAAGTTTGAATTTCTAAAATTTTCAAATATTTTTTCTTTGGTTGGAAAAAGAGGATCTAGGCAGAACGAACGCCATTTTGCTCTTAGGCATGGAAACTTTGACGCGTAACTCGCGCTCTTTCTATGTTTTGTGTGCGATATATATATATTTCATTAGCGCGTTATTAGTGAGAATTGAACTCGTAACATTTTGTTCTCTTAAGTGAATTATTTTCACTTAATCAGGAATGATTTTACTAATATTATTTGGCTAATAATTTGAATTAATTTAATATTATATTTTTTTTACTAATTTCACATTCAGGTTTTTGATATGATACAACCTCTTTCAAATATTTTTTCAAAACATTAAATAGTCCATGACACTATGCCCCATGTACCTTTGCAAAATAAAATTGTACATTTAAAAAAAAATATATATATATATATATATATATATTTAAAAAGTGATCAAATTGAAAATAAATTTATTTTATTTAATTGAAAAAGTAATATAAAATGTGTGAAAGTTTCAATTTTTTTGAAAACAATATTTATTATTTTTGTCATTTTTATCTTAAAAAGGTTCAATAATTAGGTTAAAAAGTTAAATTTCTCTTTTTATGTACAATCAATTCATGAGAGGCAAAAAATGTACACTCAAATTAATTTGAATTATTTGTTTCATATTATACTTTTGTTATTCTTATCAATATATTTTATTTGGATTGAAATTAAATTAAAAATTGAATTGTATGATAGAAAACATTTAAAAACGTATTTATATATAATAAAATATTTTAATTAATAATTTAATAAATTATGACTACTCAATTTATAACTTGTTTTTGTGTTTGGGATTTTATTGATTAAAAAAACAAATTGATAATAAAGAGATTATTTGTGTTTTGTATTTAAAATTTAAATGTAATAAAAATAAATAATTTATTAATTTTTAGTTAATAAATTAAATAATTTGATAGAATAATAATAGAATAGAAAATTAAAATAGAATGATCTCTTGCTAACTATAAAATTTCAACTATAAAATAAATCTCCTATATGAGTTCATATTTTCACCGTAAAATTTTGTTATCCACTCTAAATAAAACCAGCTTTAATTAAAAAGCTATCAAATTTTGTATATATTAATACTATACAAAAAAATTGTTCATCTACTCTTATAAACTACAATCATATATTGAGTAACAAATAAAAAAATACTTTTTATTTTAACAATTTACAAAATTAATTGTGATTGTGACGATAACAACGAAATAATAATTTATTTTATTAAATAAACTCTTGTGATTGTGACAATAAAATATTGAGTAACAAATAAAAAAATCACTTTTTATTTTAACAATTTACAAAATTAATTGTGATTGTGACTATGACAAAATAATAATTTATTTTATTAAATAAACTCTTAGTTCAATATATATCTTGTTTAACATAAATATATTTCAATCCAGATATAAAATTTGTAATCATTTAAGAAAAAATATGTATAGGCTATATCTCAACAATTAAAAGGTTGGAAGAAGAAGGAATTGGTCAATGGTGATAAACCATTGTTTTTAATTTTTCAGAAAAAGTGACCAATGACTAATTTAGCCTTGATTGTACAAAAATAATAATATATATTTTAGTTTAATAATCTAATAATAATTTCAAAATAAAACCCAAAATAAATAATAATATAGGAGAATAAATAATTATTATATTAAAAAAATTAGTTTTGATTTTTGTGTTTGTATTTTGTAGGAAAATAAAAATGAAATTAAACTCACCTGGTCAACCCAATTAAAACTTGGTCAACTAAGCTAGAAAAAAGGAACCATAATCTTAGCTTAAGTCAAGCATCAATCAAAGGGACGCTCATTCAATAGACCAACACAAAACTCATGGGAGAACGGGAATTTGAACCTGATAAAATCGCTCAATTTTTCTGGGTTGTATAGCCTTATAGAAATTACTATTTTACAAATAAAAAAATTAGACTTTATAGTCAAATTCTATAACTTACATTTGCGTCCAATTCCGGACGAGATTGTGAATAAATAGTGAATTTGACATAAGTCTCTTTTAGCGTTTTTCGATTTTAAGAACAAATATCACGACAAAGAATCATCACTTATTCTTCTTGCAAAAGTATAAAATTATAAGTTTGATGTACAAACACCATGAATAAGAGATTCTATTTTGCAGGCTCGGTGTTTGGTTACATGTAAAAAAAATGACTTCCGTTTAGTTAATTAGACAATCTCTACTACTGTATTTTTTACCATGTAAAAAATATTATTTTACACTTTACATTTTATGCATTTTTAACTCTGGTTAAAATTATTTTAACGTGCTAATACTATTGATAAGTTTGATTTTCATGTAAACGGTCGCCGTTTATCAAAAACACTAACTAATTCCAAAATCTCGTGATAAGAATATTCAATCAAAATCATTGCTCTTATCATATTTATGACAAATAAAATATATATGTAAATAAATACAACAAATATACAAGAATAATACATTTATATATACAAATAAATATTCATGAAAAAATCCTGCAAAAGAAAAAATGCAAAGAAATATAAAATAATGAGCATATATAGACAAACATTTAAACGTCTTAAAAACTTTCATGGAGGAATATTAAAAAAAGTTAAAAATTACGAAATGTCCAGAAAAATATGAAATGTCGATTTCTGAATTGAAAATATTTTTGTGATAACAAATATATCAATTTTATATTTATTGGAGAAACAGTTGAAAATCATGATGGTGTGCACTTGTTTGGACAAAACTTAGCTAATTTTAATTTCAAATTGATTGCAATATGAAACTGGACATGAAAAAATTTAAAAATTTCTTGAAGCCTATTGTAATTAGATGTTTTCTCTCAAATGGGCCGATGTGGGTTTTTTGTATTTGAATCATCTTCAAGCTTATCAGATTCTCATTTGCATTTCAATTTGTAATCCTTTTGAACTTGGGTCTTAACTTGATTACATATCTATTCTAAACTAATTTGATTAATTGGGTTACTGTGCTTTAGAATCATTTTGACAACTAGCATGTAACCCGTGTATTTGCATTAAAATTTTATGGGCGGGTCAACCAAAAATCTGACCCAAGTATCCATTTACTCTCACATATATCCAAATTAACTACGTCTATGCATCATTATATATATATAGATTAGTTAGTTAAAAAGTTAAACTTATATTGTTAAAATGTCAAGTGTTTTTCAAATTTTGGGTTGAATTTAAAATATAAGGTGTTATTAACCTAGTTGGTTAAAAGGATGTACTTGTTTTGTTAGGTTGCAAGTTCGAACCATATCTATAGTATTTTTAATTTTATTTTTAACCGTTTTAAGTTTATGGGCGGGTCAACTCACAATCCGACCCAAGTATCCATTTACTCTCACATATATCCAAATTAACCCGAACTCTCGACCCGACAATCCGGACACTTTAAAAATTAACCATCACTATATATATATATATATATATATATATATATATATATATATATATATATATATATATATATATATATATATATATATATAAATTACCTATCAAATGATCTCAAAAGACAGGCTGTCTAAATTTATTAAATCTTTCTGTAAATGTCTATTGTTCCAACTTTACTTCAAAGAAAAAACAGTTTAATATTTATAAAGGATTAAAATTCAATATTCACCAACTGATTTTCTATATTTTTAGAATCACTTAATATTAAGTTCAAATATCCTTGTTACAATGATTTTTGAATTTGAATTTGAATTATATCATACTCTTTCTTCATAAGAAATCTAGGTATTTTGTTTGGAGACAAAAAAAAATCATATCATGACAAACACCTATCATTATATGAATGAGCCTAATTAAACACTTTATTGGACTTCATTTGTTCACTAAAACTTATTTGTAACAATGCATATCATTCCATCTTTATCAATATGCACTTCCCAATTCTTTTGACATTGGCTTAAGTACAAACTCTTTCCTCCATCAGTTGAACTTTATTTATTGGTTAATTTTTTTTAATGGGTATGTTAAACATCTATGATCTACCTAGGGCTACAAATGAGCCGAGCTCAAACCAGTTTTGAGCTCGAGTTGTATTTTAAACTCGACTCGAATTCGAGCTCAAACAATTTTATAAATTTGAGTTCGACTCGACTATTTACCTTACCTACAAGTTTGGCTTGACTCGAAAAGCATAAAACTAAAATTAAATATTCAAACTCGAGTTCGAACTCAAACCAAAATTTATTTTCAAAACGAAAATATCAAACTTACATACCTATTGAACAAAAAAAAATAATTGAGTAACTTGAGTTTATTAATTATCGAATGAAATAATATAAAAAAAATGAAGCGACAATAGATGAAAAAGTATTTGTGAATAAGTGAGAAAAATTGTGAATAGAGAAGAATGCTTATGAATAAGTGAGAGAAATAGTGGAAAAAAAAAAGTATTTGTGAATAAGTAAGAGAAATTATGAAAAAAATAAATAAATATATATTATATAACTGTAAATATATTATTATTATAATATACTAAAGAATTAGGGTTTCTTTTTATGGTAATATAATATAATAATGTGGGTTTTATATATGGAGATTCAACATAGAGAATGGAAAAAAAAAATATTGTAGTTTTTAAATTTTAATATTAAAATAAATATAAAAAAATATTATATATTATAAGACTCGAAAAAACTAGAAAAGTCATCGAACAATATTATATGAGTTCGAGTTCGGCTCAAATATTAAACGGGTCGGCTCGACTCGAACTTGGTCATAATCAAGCTCAAGTTGAGTTTTAATCCAACGTCAAAAGTATCCGTCATACATCTACGTAGTCATTAACTAAACTTTCATGTCTATTGTTTTTGTATGCATATACCAAATTTAATTTTCTATTCATATATATTAATTGATCAAATCAATTCATTAATATGTAATGATTTAACTATTATATGTTATACGTTGGAGTAATAAATATATATATATATATATATATATATATATTTTGATTGAGAACATTTAATTTGCCCACACTAGACACATGGTAATAAAAATATTAATATTTGTGTTATAAAGTACAAACAAGACCGCAATTAGGAGAATCAATCCTTGTGTGTAAATCAGGTTCTTCTGTAACTAAAAGTTGTATTTATAAAAAAAAAAAAAAAAAAAAATTATATACAATTTATTATTAACGAATTTATTTAATATTAAATTTTTATTTAATATTAAATAAATTTATGATATAAGATTATATACAATTAAAAAAGTTGTACTTATTAAAATTAATAATTATTTATTTTTATTAAGTTTTAAACTAAAAATATAAAATAATAAATAAATATAATTTATTTTGTAAACTTAAAATTAAAATAAGGAAAATAATAATAATTTAATATTTTATTTAAAAGACTTAATTTAAAATCATATATAATTAAAAATAAATATTTGTATATATATATATATATATATATATATATATAAATTTATATTATTATTATTATTTAATATAATTTTTAGATCATATAATTAATAATGGGTTATTTTTACCTTTTAAAACTATTTTTGTATGTAAAGTAATTTTTTTATTAAAACATCTAAAAACTCTTTATTAAAATATTTGATAATATACTCACTTTTTTCTTAAAAAAAATCAGAATTATTTTTTTTACGATAAAAATAAATTTATGATATAAGATTATGATTAATATAAATTTAATTAAAAGTTGGAAATTAATTTCAGTAATAAGAATTTTCTAAAAATATTAATATTATAAAAAAATTAATATAATAATAATGTTAGGATAAACTTGACAAAACATTAATGTTTATGTAAGAGTTTTTTTTTTCAAAATAATTAAATAAATGTTAATTTTAAAATATTTTAAAATAGAATATTAGGTTTAATGAATTATTATAAAAGGAGAAACCTAAAAAGGAAGTATTGCTGAACAATTCTCTGCAGTCTCTTTCTCAACAATTCATAGGCAAAACAAGGTCAGAGATTCTCCATTACTACCTTTCCCTTGAAACCCTAATATGTGAAACAGGTGAAGATGTTTATTCTGAAAATTATATGATTTATATCGGATATTATGAGATTCCCGTTTCTTTTATAGCTTAAACTATGAGATGAATCATGCAATATAATGTCTTCTGTTAGCTTAAATTTTTAAATTTGTAAACTAATAGATAATACTAATTGAGTTGAATTAGTTGATTTGATACTAATTGATTTGATTATGTATTTTAGGTAATAAAGATAATATCTTAATACTAATTGATTTGATCATGTATTTTAGATAATAGAGATAATATCTTGTATTTTAGGTAATAGAAATAATACAATATCTTACAGGTGTATATATATGTGAATATACTCTCACCAAATACATACGGTGATTTTTCAATTTTCTCTCAAGATTACATATTCTGTCATGGTATCAAAGCGAGTTCGTTCCTAAACCCTAAATTCTACATCGCTTGTCTTTACATCCTGTTCTCCTCTTCCTCTGTCTTGGTGACATTGGTCACTTTCGTCAATATTATGTCATTCTCTAATAATGATCCTCTCCCTGTTACCACAATGATAAATATGATGCCACTTAAACTTTATGATGCCACTTAAACTTGAAGCCTCCACATACTTGATGTGGCGCCGCCAAACAACACAAATGGCCGAGTGTTTTGACATTTTGGGCCATCTCGACGGTACGACTCCGGTGTCGTCTCCCACGATCACGGCAGATAACGGCGCTGCCACTACAAACCCGGCTTACAAGGCGTGGCGTCTGAAGGATACACACCTCCTCAATGTCATATATACCTCTCTCTCTCTACCGACGCGGCCTCGGAGGTCATCGATTGTACATCCGCCAAACAAGTCTGGGAGACACTTGAGAGTGTCTATGCCACTACATCCCGTTCTCATCAACTTGAAGACTATAGAAAGAAGTTTAAACATCTATGTGATCATCTTCCAGGCCATTGACCGTCCCATTGATGCCAACGATAAAAGGCACTGGTTTCTCCGCGGGTTGGGGGTGCAATTTGCAGGTTTTGCCGACACTAGGATGTCCATCTCTCTAGTTCCGTCTCTACGTGATCTTCTCCACTAGGCTGTACAATTTGATATGATGCTTAAATCCATGGAGGGTTCATCTCCCTCTCCTGCTTTCTCAGTTGTTCGCTAGAATTTTCAGACGGTTGCCCCTAAGTCGTCGTCTCACACCTCCCAGCAGCAGTACTCTTCTCGCTTAGGAGGAAACTTTAATAATGGTAACAATGGTTCAGGTTTTGGTGCTTCATTTAATTATGGTCGTCGTAACAATTTTCAGACACGATACAAGCATGAGACGACACAATCACGACACGATTATAATTTTATACGATCGTAACACAGTTACGAGTCGACACAGACACAACACGAGTATATGCACAACACAAGTATAGACACGACACGACACGAGTATACACACGAAACAACATAAACACAATTAATAACATGACCTTATAACTACTTACATTGGCATTCTCTAAACCTATTACATTTTTATTCCATTAATAAATTTTTTAATTTCATAAATGTAATATTTATAATTAAAATTAAACCTACTAAAATACAATTTTAATTTTTTTAATTTAAATAATATAAATTAAAATAAAATATAAATAAATAAATTTTAAAAAATCAATTAATTTCTCTCTCTTCTCCTTTTCTTTCCACATTTTCTTTTTTCCAACTAAAGAGGTGATGTCAAGTCATTAATTTATTTCTCATTCCTTCCCTATCACTCTTAAAATAAATAGAGTATTTAGGCTCGTCTGATATTTAGTTTGTTTTTACAAAACATTCTCCAATTATTATGTTTTATTATTTTCAACAATCCATTTACTTAATTTAAATTTTAAATATTTTATAATAATTCAACTGATTGAACATTCAAATAGCCTTTTTTAAATATAAGAGAAAATATAGAGATAACATTAGTAAAATTCATAAAAAGGGGTTTTTTATAATAAAAAAGATAAATTAAGAAAGTGATTTTAAGAATTATGTTTCCAATTTTTAAAAAAAAAACATAAAAGATTATAACAAAATTTAATATATTAAGTTTGATTTTGTTAAAATTAAAATTTTATTTGCAAAACCTTGTGCAGATTTTGGGTTTACATAATTATAATTCATTAATTATATGGCATTAATTAGATGATGTAGTGATGTTTCAATTTATGGTATCAAGTAGCTTATTGCATCCAAATAAAATATATACGAGATACGAATACGTTTGTATTTACTTGAGTAAGTCGTATTAGACTCTTAATTGTGTTGTGATGTGTCGTATCTTAATTTTATTTGTGTTGTATTGTGTCTTGACCAACTAAAAATATTATGATTCACTTACTCTTTCGTGTCATGTTATTCGTGTCCACAAATTTATTCGTGTCGTGCTAACTCGTGTTTAAATTCATATTTCATGTTATTTTGACTAAACTTTGTCATTGTGTCAACAAAATCATGACACACTCATGTTAATTATTTATTTTTTTATATATAGTAATATATTATTAAAAAATTATAAAATATGATTATTAATTTATTTTAGTTTAAAAAAATTAAATTTATTTAATAAGTTAAATGTATTAAATTTATTTAAAAAGTTATTTAATATGTAAAATATGTAAATATAAATTTTAACATATAAGTTTATAAATAATAATTTGGATATCAATTATTTAAAATGTGTTTTAAAACCTACAAATAATTATCTAAATAAAATTAATTAAATTTGTTGTTATAAAGTTATTAATTTAATTAAAAAAAGATATATATTAAACTAGTTAAATATAATAAATGTGAAATTTTATAATTTAAAATATTAGATAATTTATACCCAATTATTTAATTAGGTATATGATATTTATTATTATATATAATTAAATGTAGTGGATATTTTTTTATAATAAAACAAAATTTATTTTTTGAAATGTTTTATTAATTTTTAAAATTTTAGAGTGATTTAAGATTTTTTAAAATTGATTTAGTGATATACAAATATTAATCCATTATTAATGGCAAGTAGTTTTTTATGAAATAATTATTAGAATTAATATATTATTAATTTTTTATTTAATATAGTTAAAAGTAGTTTGAGATTTTTTGGGTTAAAATATATTTTTATAACTAATTACTGGAAATTGATTTTTTTAATAAATATTAATTTTATAATTTAATTTTTTATTTAATTAATAAAATTATTTTAAATTTTGTTATTTTATAAAAAAAAATTTGTTAGATAAAACTTCTTATAAACTTGTAAAATTTTGGAGTGATTTAAGATTTTTTTAAAATAATATAATGATAAACAATTAAATATGTGATCAATTATTAAGAGACCGTAAGAGAAGTGGTAATTTGATAATATTGATGTGAATGTGGGTAGTTTGATTATGAAAATGAGAAATGTGGGTATAAATTTTAAATATAAATTATTATATTATTAAAATTATTATATTATTAAAATTATTATCATATATTTATTAATTATTGTATTAACAATAATTAAAATTATAAATAATTAAAAAATTAATAAGTAATTAATGAAAGTAATATCTCAAGAATTATTAATAGTCTCATATTTTTATTCATATAATTTATTTATTTATTATTTTATTTAATTTTATTTTATTTAAATTAATATTTTTAATATTATTTTAGTATGTTTAATTTTAATTATAAATATTATATTTATGAAATTAAATAATTTATTAATTTAATAAAAATGTAATAGGTTTAGAGATTGTGAATGTGAGTAGTTTATGTCATGTGGCTAATTGTGTTTATGTCGTTTCGAGTATATACTAGTGCTCGTGTCTATACTCGTGTTGTGTCCGTATCGACTCGTAATCGTGTTACGATCTAAACTAATGATTGTGTTGTGATCGTGTCGTCTCGTTCTTATATTGTGTCAACCCAAGACCCGAGTGAAATAATATTGTATCGTGTCGTTTCGTACAAATATCGTGTTGGATCGTGTCAGTTCATATTTATCTATATACGGATGAATTGGTTATATAAATGAATTAAAGTTATTTTAAATAATTTAAAATACATTTCCTTAATTAAAATATTGAGAGAGAGTATAAGAGCTGATTGACATAAGGTTTGTACTAAAAATCCACTTATGGTATTTTATTTTATTTCAATCATCCAATTACTTAATCTAAATTTTTAAATAACCTAGAATTTGTTTTCTAACTTTTTCAACCAACAATCAATTTTAAAAAAATCATATTAAACCCCTTCTCAAATAAGAAAAACCAAACAGGTAATGACTAAAAGAAAACTAAAAGAAATGAATCTCCTAAGATTTTTTATGACATAGCTTAATATATCTCAAAATCAATACTATTATGATTATCAGGCTTGGAAAAGAATATGATTTGAGATTATTTTTGTATTGATTTTTTTTAGTAAGTTTTTAATATGACTTGTCATTGTGATGTCATTCTCGTGATGATGTGGTCTAATCATAATTACTATTTATCTATTGCACTTAATAAAGAAAAACCCAATTCTCAAAATAAGATGAAACCAAACAAGGTCTCAAAGTCGGTTATAAAGATGGAGAAGAATTCTCCTTCATAATTCACAGACGGTACATACGCTTGAAAATTGACTGACTGTGATATAAATATGAAACGACACGATTCAACATTATAATATTGGTACGGAACAACATAATAATATATTATTTCACTTGGATCTTGAGTTGTCACGATACAAATACGAAACGACACGACACGATTATGAGTTTATACGATCGTAATTCGGTTACGAGTCAACACGGACACAACACGAGTATAAACACGACACAATACAACACGAGTATAAACACGACACAATTATAGACACGACATATCACCATTACTCACATTAACATCCTCTAAACCTATTACATCTTTATTTAATTTATAAATTATTTAATTTCATAAATGTAATATTTATAATTAAAATGAAACATAAAAAAAATACAATATTAAAAATATTAACTTAAATAATATAAATGAAAATAAAAAATAAATAAATTATATTAATAAAATTTTTAATATATTAATAATTTTATTTCGATATTACTTTTTTTAATTACTTATTAATTTTTTAATTATTTATAATTTACACATTAAATAATAAATATATTTTATTTATTTTAATTTTAATAATATAATAATATATATTTATAATTTCTATCCAACTTTCCCATTTCTTTCTCATTTTCGTATTCAAATCACTCACTTTTATACTAACATTATCAAATTAACACATCTTTCCCAGTCTCCTAATAATTGAACATATATTTAATGGTTTATTATCTGATCACTTTAAAATATTTTAAATCACTCCAAAATTTTACAATATAATAATAAGAAATTTTACTTAACCAAAAAAAATAATTTATAAAATAAAATGATTAAATTAATTTTATTATTTAAATAAAAATTTAATTTATAAAATTAATATTAATTAAAAAAAAAATCAATAGTGAATAGTTATAAAAATATATTTTAATTTAAAAAATCAAAATCTACTTTTAATTATATTAAATATAAAATTAATAATATATCTAATATTTTTTTATAAAATAAAGTATCAATACTTGCCGTAATAATTTATTAATATTTGTGTATCATTAAATCATTTAAAAAAAAAATCTTAAATCACTCTAAAATTTTTAAAATTAATAAAACATTTAAAAAACTTTATTTTATCAAAAAAAATCTCCACTACTTTTAATTATATATAATAATAAACATCGTATACCTAATTAAATAATTAGGTATAAATTCACTTTATAATAACAAATTTAACTAATTTTATTTGAATAATTATTTTGTATGTTTTAAAACATATTTTAGATAATTGACATTCAAACTATTATTTATGAAACTTTAGATGAAAATTTATATTTATACATTTTACATAATAAATAAAATTTAAAATAAATCTAATACATTTAACTTATTATATTAATTAATTTTTTTAAATAAAAAAATTAATTAATTAATAATCATATTTTATAATTTTTACTAAATGTAATTTAATATATATAAATAAATAAATAATTAACATAGTGTCACTAGTGAAAAAGGGGTCAAAACCGAGAGTAAAAACTCTTGGTTTTGACCCTATAACTTCCGGTATAGACCCAATTCTGAGAGTTAAGGTAACTCTCGCCATCCATCGGTATTGACTATGTCGTTAAAAACAATTAAGCGTTTACCGAGAGATATCGTAGAGTTTTCGGTTTAGATAACCGAGAAAAAAACCAAGAGTTGTATGGAAAACTTTCGGTTTTTCTTCAAAGGGAAAATCCGAAAGGTGTTCAATTAACTTTCGGTTTCCCTTTGAAGAAAAATGGAGAGTTATTCAATTAACTTTCGGTTTTTCCCTTTGAAGAAAAAACCGAGAGTTTTTCAATTATCCTTCGGTTTTTCCCTTTGAAGAAAAACCGAAAGGTGTTCAATTAACTTTCGGTTTTTCCCTTTCAAGAAAAACCGAGAGTTATTCAATTAACCTTCGGTTTTTCCCTTTGAAGAAAAACCGAGAGTTAATAAATTAACCTTCGGTTTTTTCCTTCGAAGAAAAACCGAAAGATTCCATTTAACGTTTAGTTTTTCCTTACAAAATTTAGAAAATAGCCCGATTGTTTTGTGCTCAACCGAAACCTGTTCATCCAAACCAATCAATTCATAAAAAAAATACATTCATAAAACAAATGATCATTCCAAAATTCTCAAACCAATCATCAAAACAACATGTTTTACATTAACTATTAAACTTATTCAATCAATTCATACAGTCGAAACGTCTTAGAATTAGCTGGTGGGGGAGGAGGTGGTTGGTATTGCCACATAAACATTTCAAAACTCTCTAATCTTGCATTCAATTCTAACATTTCCTTCTCCTGTTTTGCACTTTCCCTATCCATTCTTGAAATCAATTCTACCTTTTCCGCTTGTATTTAATTAATCGTTTGAGTTTTTTCTTCATCCATTTTCTTCAATTCCTCCAGTTCCATCGCCATTCTTTGATTATCCTCAAACAATCGATTAGTGGCTCGTTGAGAATTATTGGAACTTCGAAGATCCTCACAAAGTGTGTGGGTTGGACACCTGATCCCATACCGAATACTCCCCCATGCATTTGGCGTCCGAACACTCTCTTTGTCAACTCAAAGTCGGATATTTCTGGTTCGTTACTTCTTACTTCCTCCATCTCAACCTGCACATTTGAAATAATTTGTCATTTATTTAATAATAAATAAACTAGTTATAAGTAATTTATTTAAATTCAATTCACTTACAATTTTCTCTTGCACGCGTTCGTCCGGGACCGGAGTTGGGTTTTCTTTTGTCGGTTTCGGGATACGGGTCCTCTTGAACACTTCAACGATAGATGGAGCCCGTCCCATTTCAATCGCTTGTTGAAATAAAAAATTTATATAATTAATAACAATCTTTATATTAAGTTATTACAAATAATGTACTTACCAACTTTTCTTCAATTTGAGCAAACGGTCTACTTCTTGTATGATGTGGGAATTTCAGTTTCTTTCTGTTAACAATATTTGTACTACTATTTTTCTGGATTTCAAATAAACAAATTAAAGTTAGAATAACTAATATCAGATTTTATTTGAATTATGAAATAGTACTTTAAATTTTTCCGTAAAGAAATGGTTGCGACACACAAACTCCCAATCATCTCGATCGTAGTCTGGTGGAGGATTGGCCAGTACCGCCGCCTCGTCTCCTTGATTGACGCGGATATATTCCTTGTTCAAATCCGAGCGCCATCTATCCCATATCTGTTTGGCGTGTCCCAATTCGGTCTTTCGAAAAGAATCAATAGAACCATTAGTAGCCTCGAACGGATCCTGAAAATAAAAACATTCAAATGTTATAAAAAAATTATTGAATGATTAATATATAATTATTTATTAATTATTACCTTCACAACAGTCCAAATGTAATCCAATTGGTCAGCACTTAATGCCTTCCACTTCAAAAGACGGTGTGAGACGGTTGAAGGGTCCTGCACAACCGACCCCACATGTCTAGACCACCGTGTTCTTCTCACGTCAGCACCGTCGGGCCTCCCATCAACCTCTCTAAAAGTTACACCAGTAAAAAAGAAGTCAACAGCGACGATAATTCCCGTCGTTATTGATTGTTTTACTGTCGCTAAAAGTCAACCGCGACAGTATTAGAGCCCGTAGCCATGTGTCGCTATTACTTCCGTAGCTAATTTTTGGCGACTGGATTCAAAAACAGTGGCTGTGATTTGGCGACAGTAATTAATTACCGTTGCTATAAGTGTTTTTGAATTAAATTATTTATTTTAATTACTATTTTTTTTTTGTCAAATTACTGATTCTTTTAAAACAATAAAAAATATATATTATCAAATTTGTTAAATTTATAACAATGTTTTCAAACATTTCAAACAATATCATTTAATATGTAGAAAATACATTAAATTTCATTTACAACTAATTGTTAAAATAAATTAAATGATATACCATTGAAGATAATCTAGAAGATGTTGTGATTTGAAAATTATACACTATCCAACTTTCCTTGTACCAGCAGCTTTATTGATTAAATAGAATGACACCAACATCTATTCTTGAGAAAGAGATCTTGTCATTGCTTCTTGATTTTCTTTTTCTTCACATTCATGCAACTTGGTCTTGTTAGTGTTCGTGAAAGAGGAAACATCACCTGGTCATTTATTATTATTCATTATTCATTGAAAATTTCATTTCAATTCAGAATGTAATAAATTGTAAAACTATAATAAATTGCAAAACTAACTAAGGTTCAAGGAAAGTATGTGTAAGTTCCAATTTGATCTTTGGTTTGGAACTTGTAAGTATATAGTTTGAATTAGTATGGATAGGACAATTAGTACACAAACAACTCCATCTTGCCATGAGTTCCTCCTCTTCTTAATTACATTCTTATAAAGTAAATTTACTCATTACATATTTCTATGGGTCAATATAGAGTCTTTTACTCAAATAAAGTCCTAAATATCATAACCTAAATCAAATGAGGTTATGTGAAAACAACCCAAGTTCAAACAAAGTGTGTTTTAGGAGAGTGATAATATATACCCTGTCAAGAGAAAGAGTTGATCTAGTTTATTCAAGAAAATATTTTCATTGGTTGTTAAGTCTAGACACAGAGAATTGATCATCGATAAGAATCACCTTAAAACCAACACCAAAAAAATACATTATTTTAGCTTCAATGAACTCTCAACTTAGAGTTGTTTAGATTTATAATACCATGAGTACCTGATTTTTGATTGTACGAGAGGATTGAGATGCAACAAAGGTAGGAAAGAGGCAGGGTTTGAAAAAGTCCTCTGGCTTAGATGCTTCACATAACAATGTGACTGGTACAACTGCAATTGCATCTGTTGAGAAAGTTTCAGATAGATAATCTAACAAGTCAATTTCAGCACCATTTGAGTATTCAGAAGAGATTCTTTTCAAATTTAAAGGAAACAAATGAGTTTTCTAATGAAATGTGCTGATATTAAGAAAAACTACTAGTCTACATCTCTATAATGATAAATTTATTAGCTAATTCATAAATAAATATAAAAAAAAAACATATTGAGGTCATGGACACAAGATCGGTGGTGGGATAGCAATACTAAATATGAAATATTCTCTCTGGAATGAATTATCTTTGGGGGCTCTGCTCCAAGTAGTACAAGATACCTTACATTAAACAAATGTGAATTTATCTTTGATGGGGCCTTATATTTAAGGCTTATTATATATATATATCTCAGAGAATCGACTGTCAACTAGTTTATTAATCTCAACCTTTTCAAATAACTAGCAAGGAAATTAAATGATTAAAAAATCTCACAATCAACTCAAACTATATCAGATTAAGAAAGGAGATAACCTGTCCAAGACAGTAGAGTACATCAGTATAATCTTGAGACCTGCAAACTTGTAACATGAATTGTTAATGAAGATACAAAATTTATCTATGTAATTCAATTGTGTCTTCCAATCAATAAAGGGGTTTAGTTTCTCTTGGCACAAGAATCATATCAGCCCTTTTGCTCATCAAATAAAGATCATTTGATATGAGTTTTACTGTAACACTCGTCAAATTTTAGTTAAACAAAAACAAAAGTCTCACCTTAGATCCTTAACCTATGCATGCTCACAACTTATTAATAAAACCTAGATTAAACCCAAAAGATTGGCTCGTTTCTAAATAATGAAATTGGATAGATTTGAAGCAGAATAGGAAGAGACCTGCGGCCTCTAGTCTAAAGAGACTTGAAATTAGCCAGAATCGGACTCTGTGAATCCAGATTAATTTCTGGATTAAGTAGAGGGCTTTTCTCATTTACAGTGACATCAAACTTCTTCTTCTTGAAGCTCTGAGACTGATATAAATGTTGGCCGCTATGGCTACCGGAAAAGCCTAAGGGTCTAAGCGGCACATGAAGAGAAGGGATGCCTGGTCTTCTCGCATTGGACATTGAAATTACAGGTTCAGATTGTTCAGATTGATTGATGCGAACTAGCCTGCATTTAGTTGTGAAACCGTAGAAATGAAAAACATAACAGTGATTTGGTGCGATTCGGTAAGATAATCTAGGTATTTTGAATAGAGAAATCTGAATACCTGGGGAAGAGAAGCGTCTGCAGCTGCAGAATTACATGTACTATCAGACGGCGTCTGCATTATTCATCTTCTCTTCTTCCTTGGATGAATTTCAGTTCAGAGAAGAACGATTAAACAAAATCTAGCAAGTAACAATTATGCTAGTTTGTGAAAGCAACATCTTGATCATAGCCTCTACATTTCCTTTCCTTTCCTTTCAAGTAGCAGGATCTAGGGCTTCTTTCTTCAAGTAGCAGAACCAACGGGGAATTCGATAATATGACCCTTTTAGGGCTATTTTTAAAAATAATCTTATAAAATTCAGTTTTAATTTTTAATCTTTTTTTTAAAATTTTGACACTTTTATCCTTATTAATTTTTTTTTTCTTTTTCTTCTTCTTCCTTTTCTTTTCTCCATTTCTTCCCGTTTCTTTCCCTCTCTTCCCGGCCGTCTTCCAGCCGCGACGGTTCCTCCCAAGCCGGACGATCGCCAAGCTCCTAACGTGGGAAAGTTTCCTCGGCACCTGTCCCAAGCCATATCCGTTTACTTTTACCCAGCCGGACAAGCGCCAAGTCAGGGCGACGCTGAGTCCCGCGACGCTGTGCTTCCTCAGGTTTTTTCACATTCTATTCTTCATTTCTCGTTCTAATCATTCAGTTTCTCTTTTACATGCTGCTGAACAAACCTGAATGCAAGATTATTTTTAGGGTTTTAGTTGGGCGTTGGGCGTTGGGCTTGGAGTTGGGCATTGGGCTTGGAGTTGGGCGTGGGGTAGTTGATGAGGTATATTTATTATAAATGAGCCCATATTTGATGTATTGAAATATAAATAATCCTCCTATGTAAATTACAGCCTTCCATCACCGTGGAGATGAACCAGCAAGAAGAAATGGAGATGACATTAAGCTACTTGAAATCTTAGGTATGATGGAGTATGTGCTAGATTTTAGGACAGACAATATGGGTGGGTATTTAAATGAGCTTTGGAAGTTGATGTTAGAGCAGACTATTATAATTAATTTCTTTCTTTCTTGTTATAGCCTTGCATGTTTTAACTTTATTTTTTCATTTTTTGGTTTGATTGTGAAATTGAAGCTGGGGATTGATTGATTGTATTTGTTCAGTTAATGAAAAGAATAAACGCTTCACACATGCATAAACTATCTTCTTGCGTATTAGATGAGATCAAATATCATCTTCTTCGCCTATCTACTATTAACCAATTTAATCCCATTTTGTTAAATCAATCACGAGGACTAAGGGCATCAAGGTCTCTAAATTGAGGCTCAAAATTGTACATAGATAGTTACAAGTTTTTGATTCTCTACTATTAGGATATAATTGCTCTTACACAACTGAGATTGCACCCAAATAACAGAGATCAATTTTAAATCTCAAGAATTGATGGAACAAAAAAGCTAATATATAATAATACCCAAAAGATAACATAAACCCTAAGGGGACAACAAAAACTCACCTGCATCACAGGGCTTCTCTCCTTGCTTTTTGGCAAAGCTTCAAGCTTTTTATTAATCCAACTGGAAACACCCAAATCATAGACAGTTAGAAAGATTATTTGATTTTCAACATTATTATTATTATTACCTCATGTATCCTTTTCACATAATGATGATGAACACTCTGATGAATTTAAAACTCTTTATTGAAGACGCAGCAGCATATGCAAATTTAGTAGATTTTTGAACACTTTTCTATTATCCTTTTCAGATACTGAACAACCCCCTCTGATGAATTCAAACTCTGTATTGAATGAATTAGTAGCAGATGCAAATAAAGAGGCTGAGTAAAAACCTTCAACATCAACATCAGCTCAGTTGAGATTGAAAAAACGATTGAAAATAAAAGCAACACAGTTGAATAATAATAGAAAAGGCAAGTTCATTTCTAATTAACCAGTTTTTTCATCTTTGTATTCTCAATGAAACTGGGGGGACATTTGGTTAAATATTATTGTTATTATTGTATATAGGAAGAGGAGGCAAGAAGAAAGGAAAGTAAGTTGCAGAGGCTCAACAGGTTGAGACCATGATAGAATGAAGAGGAAAAGATTAAGTAAGAAGCCCTAGTCAAGATAATGATGATGATGTTGGATTATTATTATTATTATTATGTTTGTTTAGATATTGCCTCAAAATTATCTTTTTTATTATACACTTTCATGTGTTTATTATTATTATTATCCAAGTCCTTTTATCATATGTTGCCAATAGTTTTTTAAAGCAAAAAAAAACCTAAATTTCAAAGGGTTTCTTCTTCTATGAAATGTGAAATCTTTGCCATTTGTTACTGAAAATAATTGAATTAAACAAAACCTCATAATTTAGGTGAAATTTGTATTAGAAAAGTAATTTGAATCTTGGTACAAACAATATTAAAATATATATTTATTTGTTTTTTCTTAAAAAGTGACAAAATAGCATTACTAAAATATGCATTATTTTTTACCAAGGGTAATTAAAATGTATATCTTACTTCTTACTGGTATATTTTAATTATAAAAATGTCCTCGTATTTTGAATGTAACATTAATGAGGGTAATTAATTCTTATACATGAGTTCATTAAATCTATTTTTTATTTTATAATATATTTTTAAATAATATAATAATAATTTTTTAAATGAACATTAATGTATAAAAATAAATAAAAATTGGGCTTTTAAAAAGTTTATATTCCTAATATGTTGAATTTTCACTTCAATTAATTAGAAATTGAACTAAAGAGCTAAAACATTTCAAATTGAACTCCACTTATGCAAGTTCAAATCCCAGTTCAATATAAATAAAAGAATTGTTTTGAATATTAATCTATAAATTAAATGAAATTAACATATTTTACTTGAACAAATTTTAATTAAAAACACACAAACCAATGAATTGACCAATTGAGATTAAAACTGAAAATTTACATAAACAAACAAACAGATTATTTAATAGAAACATACATAATCTCCATAACAAAGAATCAACAACATTACATAGTGCAATTGAATAAAAATTATTCAAAAAATCAATACCCACAAAAGGAACAGAAATCATGTCTCACAATGACAGATGATGATATACTAGTTTTGTTCTTTTAGAACTTTTCTGTTTGTTTGACTTACTGTTAACCATATTTATCAACCAAAAAATAAAAGGATCACAGAAATGACATAATTCTACACCTTTAGAATGATTGCATCATCAAGAGAAGCTGGTAAAGCTTTTGGAGTCAATAAAACAAATATTATCATCTATTCAAAAAGTTGATTAACTCACATTCTGAAAAAAAAACACCAAAACATATGGATTGGACAAGAAAAATAACCTACATATTGAATAAGATCATAATATAATGGTCCAGTTTAGATCCTAAATATATTTTAAACTACTTTGAACACATATCTCTAGACTCTCTTACAAAAGCTACTTCCAGTCTCACCTTTTTTCATACAGAATGTCTCTCTTCATAAATGGCATGATGAAAAGCCTGAGACAGATTCAACTTCATCAATCATATGGCAGAGGAGGATAATATTTAGATAAATATAGGCTATGAACTTAATCATTACAAATAATATTTCTGACTAATATTTGAGGAATCCACATTAGGACCTAGAGTAGCATTTGGATAATTACAAAAAGGAGATATCTGACATTGTTCTCAAAATTAGCTTCTAGACTATTAATTCTTACAAGCATCATATAGGAGCAAAATACAGTGTGTATACTTAATACCTATCAGCAATCTCGTATATCACAAGAACAGACAGTTTTTGTGACAGACAGATGGTAACCTTGTTTGACAAAACATTTGCTTTTTTTTTAAAGATTTCAAGTAGTTTAATGTCATCTCCATTTCTTCTTGCTGGTTCATCTCCACGGTGATGGAAGGCTGTAATTTACATAAGAGGATTATTTATATTTCAATACATCAAATATGTGCTCATTTATAATAAATATACCTCATCAACTACCCCACGCTCAACTCAACTCAACTCAACTCAACTCAACTCAACTCAACTCAACTCAACTCAACTCAACTCAACTCAACTCAACTCAACTCAACTCAACTCAACTCAACTCAACTCAACTCAACTCAACTCAACTCAACTCAACTCAACTCAACTCAACTCAACTCAACTCAACGCCCAACTCTCAACTCTCAACTCTCAACTCAACACCCAACGCCCAACCCTAAAAATAATCTTGCATTCAGGTTTGTTCAGAATGGTTTGTTCGCAGCATGTAAAAGAGAAACTGAATGATTAGAACGAGAAATGAAGAATAGAATGTGAAAAAACCTGAAGAAGCACAGCGTGGCGGGACTCAGCGTCGCCTTGGCTTGGCGCTTGTCCGGCTGAGTAAAAGTAAACGGCTAAGGCTTGGGACAGGTGCCGAGGAAACTTTCCCACGTTAGGAGCTTGGCGATCGTCCGGCTTGGGAGGAACCGTCGCGGCTGGAAGACGGCCGGGAAGAGAGGGAAAGAAACGGGAAGAAATGGGGAAAAGGAAAGGAAGAGGAAGAAGAAAAAGAAAAAAAATAAAATAATAAGGATAAAAGTGTCAAAATTTTAAAAAATATGTTAAAAATAAAAACTGAATTTTGTAAGGTTATTTTTAAAAATAGCCTTCTTTTAAGGGTCATATTATCAAATTCCCCGAACCAACCACTTCTTCTTGAAACCAAGCCTGTCAATCGTAACTGAGAAGATATGACTAGGTTGTTTCGTTAGGTTTATTTAAAATATAATTTATATTTAGAATTTAAAAATAATTTACAGTTTGGCTACAAAATAAAAATACTGTGGCTATTTAAATATATTTGGAATTCCATTAATTTTTATTTTATCAACAGCGACCAGACATATTAAACCTTTGCTAAGATCTGTCGCTATTGACATCATTTTTATTAGTGTTAGAGGAATCCTTATCCCCGCTGGCCTCTTAGAAAGCGCAATATTTTTATTTTCCCTCCGTCTCTTGCGGGAAGAAGATTCTTCAAAATTATCAAATTCATAATTAGATACATGAATCAATTCAAACAATAACTAATTGTAAACAAGTTACCTATCGATGATGGGTCAGGAGTGGAACCGTGCTCCTCCTCGTCATCCACCTCGTGAGGCTCCTTGTGACCCTCGTCGTTAGCCTCATCGTCATCCCTCATATCAGCAAACGTACTCTCAACAAACTCTTCAGCCTCAACAGCATCATTATCCTTGTCTGCGGGGGGAGCAATAACTATCGGCTCCACAATAATAGGTGGTTGATCTTTAGAAGACATTTCTCGGAGCCTTAAGTTTTCTGATTGTGCAATGAGGTTCTGGTACGGCTTAGTCAGTTTGCTGGGTGTTTTCCTCATACTCCACCAAAGTTCTTTACTACCTTTAGACATTCTTAATTTATACCATTAATAAATGAGGGAATAATTGAAATAAAGTAGTATTAAGAATTAATATAAAGTAAAAAACATAAATCTGACTAATTAATTAATCTAAATTATATATTTGTAAATCGCGGTTTTATTTTTGTCACAATCTTCCAACCGGGTCGGGCTGACATATCAGGGGTGTAGAATACTTGTTTTGCTTGACTCGCCAATATATACGGGTCTTGACTTTGGGTTTTAAAATTCGGTTTACATTTATACTTACAAAACCATATTTATCTACTTTCACTCCTAATTCCCCCGAGTGTGTATCAAACCACTTACACTTGAATAAAACAACTCGTTTGTGAGAAAAGTATTGTACTTCGATTATATCCGTTAAAACTCCGTAGTATGACAACCACCCCACTATTTTGAGTGGTCAAACCTTCGTCGTGTTTTTCTATACAAAATTTGTATCCGTTTAATTTACATCAAACATCCATAAACGAGTACATACTTGGACCTTCTCCTAAGATCTTGAGGTCTCTTGATATGTCGTTAAATTCTGCTAATTGAGCGACCTATATATATACCCGAAATGTAGTTGTTAAAATAAATATAAAGAGTTATGATATATATGGTTTATAATTTACTCACTCTATGCTTGAAATATGCGGCAAACGTTTCTCCACGGGACTCGTTATTGCAATACTGCATATAATCTCTACAAAAGGATCGAATATTAAATAGCATACTCTTTAATGCTAATTAATAACAGCAACATAGAATCTTACATGTAAAAAGGTTCTGCTTCGGGGCAATTTTTCAAAATGTATGAATGAGATGTCACTCGATCGATATAATCCAAGTTGTATATTTTTCCGTTAGATATGTCTTCCAACGATAAAAATATTGAAATGCCCGAGATTTCAGTTTGTGCATTTTCTTGCTCTTCTTCCTCCATATACCTGGCACATAAACTAATACTCTCATTTACAAGATAGCTCTCGCTTATAGAGGCTTGGGGGTGGTTATTATTCCGCAAATATCTTTTCATTGTACCAATGTAATGTTCAAACGGATACATCCATCGATACTGAATAGGTCTCCCAAGCAAAGCCTCAAATGACAAGTGAACCGAGAGATGCATCATGATGTCGAAAATTGACGGCGGAAAAATCATTTCAAATTTGCAAAGTGTCAATGTAATATCCATGTACAATTGTTTGAGGTCCGCTTGAATCAACTCTTTGAAACACAACAACTGAAAGACCCGAGACAAATTTACTAACACATCATACACATTATCTGGAAGTAATCCACGAGTTGCTAAAGGAATAAGATATTCCAACAAAATGTGACAATCATGACTCTTTAATCCCGAAATCTTTTTCTCTTCCAAATTTACACAACCGCTGATATTTGAGCAAAAACCATCAGGCAACTTGAGATCTTTCAAGAATTTACAAAGACATTTTTTTATTATCGGATGTCAAAGTGAAAGACGCTTCTGGATAATGAACCACTTCTTCATCATTTATAGGATATAACCATAATTTTATGTCTAAGAGTTATAAGTCTTTACGGGATTTAGGGCCATCCTTTAGTCTTCTATTTCAAATTCATTATTGTTCCTAACACGCTATCACAAATATTTTTCTCAATATGCATCACATCTAAATTATGTCTCAATAATAGTGATTTCCAATAAGGCAAACGGAAGAAAATGCTCAATTTGTTCCAATTGTCTCCCCGCGTTTCATGATATATTTTGGTTTTCTTGCTCAGATTCGTACTAAGAATTATGTCTTATAGGTCTCGTGCTTGCTCGTAACTTTCTTTCCCCGTTAACAATTTAGGGGGCTCTCTATAATCAGTTCGACCATCAAACGACTCTTTATCCCTTTTGTATTTGTGCTTTGGTGGAAGGAAGCGTCTATGACCCATGTAACATTGTTTGGAACCATGAACCAATCGAAGAGATACCGTGTCATTGTTACAACAAGGACAATCGAATTTACCTTTCGTACTCCAGCCTAATAAATTCGCGTAGGCGGGAAAGTCGTTAATGGTCCACAACAACGTCGTTCGCATGTTAAAGTATTGCGATGTGTGTGCATCAAACGTTCTCACACCAGTTTGTCATAGTTCAGTCAACTCGTCGATCAATGGCTGGAAAAATATTGCATCTCCCGGACTCTTCGGACCCGGAATTAACATAGATAAAATAAAATTGCTAGAATCCATGCAAGTAGTGGGTGACACATTATAAGGAACGAGAATAACCGGCCAAACAATGTATGACTTTATCTCACTCGGGTCTTGGGTTGACACGATACAAGCACGAGACGACACGATCACGACACGATTATGAGTTTATACGATCGTAACATGGTTACGAGTCGACACAGACACAACATGCGTATAGACACGACACAAGTATAGACACGACACGAACACGAGTATACACACGAAACAACATAAACACAATTAATTTAATGATTTAAGCTACTCACATTAACATTCTCTAAACCCATTACATTTTTATTCAATTAAAAAATTATTTAATTTCATAAATGTAATATTTATAATTAAAATTAAACATACTAAAATACAATTTTAAAATATTAACTTAAATATTAAAAATAAATAAAATATAAATAAAAAATAAAATAAATTATATGAATAAAAATGTGAAACTTTTAATAATTCTCTTCATATTATTTTTATTAATTTATTAATTATTTATTAATTTATTAATTATTTATAATTTCAATTATTATTAATACATTAAATAATAAATATATGATAATAATTTTAATTTTAATAATATAATTATATATATTTATAATTTTTACCTACCTTTCCTACTTTCTTTCCCATTTTCTTACCTAAACTACCCACATTAACATTAAAATTATTAAATTATCACGTTTCTCCCTGTCTCCTACACTAGTGAAAAAATAGGCTTCTGTAACGATGCTTAGTAACGGCGGTCGAACGCCTTCACTGAAGATTTTTATCAGTAACGGCTATGAAAGACCGTTATTGTTATAAACATATCAGTAACGGCTATTAAAAACCGTTACTAATATAAGGAAATAGTAACGGACATAAGAAAGAACCGTTACAGATTATAACAACTTAATTTTTTTTTTCAAAATAAAGGTATCAGTAACGGTTTTAGTAAAACCGTTACTGATACTGTCTCATGATAAGATTTGTGAGATTCTCATTAGTAACGGTTTTGGACAGATACCGTTACTGATAAGAATCTGTAACAGTTTATTTATAACCGTTACTAATACGTTAACTGACGTTTCGTCTTCTTTAAGGTTATCAGTAACGGTTTTTAATATAACCGTTACGGATACTACATTAAGTTTAAGATTATTCGAAGATTATTTATGAGGGAAACCGTTACTAAAAGAATATCAGTAACGGTTAAGAGAATAACAGTTATAAATGCTTACTTTCTTATCAGTAATGGTTTATCTAAAGCCGTTACTGATACTCTGATTTAACCCGATAGCGTCGATCTCTTTCTTTTTTCTTCTTTCTTTCTTCTCTCTTCTCCTCCATTTTCTTCCTACGCCGCCGTCGTCAATCTGCAAACAAGAAAGAGTAATTCGCCGTCGTCGATCTGCAAACAGGTAAGTTCTTCTTCTTCTCCGCTCTGTCTTTGATTTCTTTCTTTTCTTCCGCCGCTGGTTCAAAAATAATTCTTCCACCGTCGCTAGTTCTTCTGCATTCAGGTAAGTAAACACTTCTTCTGCATTTTGAAGTTGAATTCTGCAAACAATAAACCAAATTTATTTAATTTTGTTCTGATTTGGCAGCAAAACGATTTGAACAGCAAAACGATTTGGCAGCAAAACGATTTGACAGATTTGGCAAACAATAAACGTTCAAGTAAATTCTTTCTTTCAATATTTGACAAAATTTGTTTCTTTTTGAATGTATTTCATAAATCCATGTTAGTTTATTCGATTTCTATTTCTCTATTTGGCAGATTTTTTTTAAGTTTTGCCATGTTTCAAGTTGTCCCTGCTGTTGAGTGTCTAACGCTGCTTCTCTTTCAAATTCAGGTTAGTTCTTTAAAATGAATGTTTGATAGTTAGATTTTATAGCATTGTTAGATTATTTGTATGTTAGGTTGCTAGATGATTGAATGTTGGTTTATTTGATGTTAGATTAAGTGAAATTATTTGAATCTTAGATTATTGGATTGTTAGATTAAGTTAGATTATTTGAATGTTAAATTATTGGATTGTTGGATTAAGTTAGATTAAGTTGAATTATTCGATTGTTAGATTAATGGATTATGTTAGATTATGTTATATTATGGGATTATTGCTTTATTAGATTATTGAATTGTACATGCTGATTAGGTTATGATAGTTTATTGAATTATATGTTAAATAATTGGACTAGTTAGGTTTTGCTAATGGAAGTCCCAAACAAAACATGGATGACTATACTTCGTACCGATCCTAAATATATTGAGGGGGTTGATAAATTTATAGAATTTGTTGAAAGGTCTACGGGTAGGTCATCGATTTCATGTCCTTGTGTAAGGTGTGCAAATCAAGTATATGAGAATAAGACTATGGTTAAATCTCATCTGATTGTATTCGAAATAAGACAAAATTATGGTTTTTGGTATTTTCACGGTGAAAAGAGAATTGGACGTTAGAATCTAAATGCTTTTACTGAGAATGTGGAGGAAGATGAATCAGATGATGAAATTGAAGACGAACCGATCAATGTACCACCAAATAACGAGACTAATATCATGGAAGACGAACTTGTTGAAGTTTGTAAGGATCATCTAATGGAAGATATTATTGCTTATTTGTACCCTAATGTCAACAATGATAATGAAAATCCGAGTGAAAATGAGCATCTCGTTGATGATGCTAAGACGTTTTACAAATTGTTGGATGATTCGAAACTACCTTTGTATGAAGGTTCTCGCATTTCCAAAGCCTCATTTATTCTTAAACTTCTTCACATAAAGAATGTAGGTTAGTGGACAAACACGTCATTTGATTTATTTTTGAGTTTATTGAAGGAGGAAATACTGTCAATTCATAATCAACTACCAAATTCGTATTATGAGTGTAAGAAATTTATTAAAGAAATGGGTCTATCGTACGAAACAATTGACGCGGGTAAGAATGATTGCATGCTTTTTCGTAAAAAGGATAAGGGTTTGCAGCAATGTAAAGTTTGTGGGCTTTCTAGGTGGAATGTCAATAAATCTAGTGGTGCAATTCGAACGAAGGTGAATGGAAAGTATATATACCCAATAAGGTGATGCGCTATTTTCCATTAAAACTGAGGTTGTAAAGATTATACATGTGTTCCAAAACTGCTCCACGCATGACTTGTCATAAAGATAACAATCCCGAAGATGATGTGTTGAGGCATCCTGCTAATTCAATAACATAGAAGATCTTTGATAACTTGTACCCAAATTTCTCAACAAAACCTCGAAATGTGCGACTTGGTTTGGCAAGTGATAATTTTCAACCTTTTGCTAGCGGAAAAACATCATACAACATTTGGCCAGTTATTCTCATCCCTTACAACGTCTCTCCTACCACATGTATGGACAAAAGCAATTTTCTTCTTTCAATGCTCATTCTAGGACAAAAAAATCCTGGAGATTGCACTGACGTATTTCTTGAGCCACTTATTGAAGAGTTGACGGAATTGTGGAATACCGGTGTGAAGACATACGATGCAAGTAGAAAACAATATTTTAATTTGCGGGCAGCTCTTATGTGGACTATTAATGATTTCCCAGCTTATGCAAATTTGTCTGGATGGAGTACAAAGGGGAAATTGGCATGTCCGTCTTGTAATCAGAACACTACGTCTTTGAGGTTAACAAATTGCCAAAAGGAGTGTTACATGAATCATCGACGATTCCTCCCGTCTAATTATCGATGGCGCAAAGAGACCGATACGTTTGACGGGCGTACTGAGCATAGAGGTCCTCTTGTACTACTATCGGGTTTCGAAATTCAATTATAGGCACGAGATCTAAAGGAAATTTGTTTTACAAAGTACCTGCCAAAGAAAATGAAAGTTATTCATGAATCCCGAAGTGATAACTAGAACAAATTCAGCATATTCTTTCAATTGCCTTACTGGAAATCTTTGATGTTGAGACATAATTTGGATGTAATGCATATTGAGAAAAATATATGTGATAGTTTGTTGGGAACTTTAATGAATTTCAAAGAAAAGACCAAGGATGGAACTAAGCAAGGAAAGATTTGGTCATAATGAACATAAAACTTTCCTTACATCCGGTTGAAGTTGATGGTGTTCTTCGGTGTCCGCCGGTCCCTATGCATTGTCCTCAGAACACAAGAAACATTTATGCTAGTTTTTAAAAGATATTAAAATGTCAGACGATTTTTGTTCAAATATTGGGGCGTGTGTAAACATGGAGGAGAAAAAAATTTCAGGATTGAAGAGTCACGATTGTCACATTTTATTACAATATCTCTTTCCACTAGCTACACGCGGCCTACTTCCCGATGATGTGTACGATGCTGTGGTGAATTTAGCAAGGTTCTTTCGGTTGCTTTGCCAAAAAAGTTTACAACACGGGCAATTGGAAACACTACATGACGACATTGTTTTGACAGATATGGCAAGCCAAGCACAACAAGATTTTACAGACTCAATTAAATGAACCATTCATAATGGCAAGCCAAGCACAACAAGTCTTTTACTCTACAGATATGGCATCAAGGCTTGAATGGAAAATTGTGACACCAATAAATCCCCGTTACTCTAATTAAGGTTGAATTATTTCTATTAAGGGTTACTTGTATATTTTTCTTATAAACATTACATTCAATATTTGCAGCTATCATGGCACCTAAAAGAATACAAGGTAAGGGTTTTAGCACCGCGCTAAACGACCTTATATAGAGGACCGAGGAGCATTCTGAAGACCCTTTGACACTACTTAACTCTATCGGGGACATTGATTTGAACCTTGATGATATCATGAATGTTGATAGTGTACCAAACACTAACCTCGATGATGATGATGATGATGAGACAGAACCCCCGTCTGAGGAGCAAAATGGAGGTACCGGTGTTTGATTAAGTATTTTGTTATGATCCTATATAATTTTGTGTTTAATTTTAGGATCTATTTCGAGGAGGAGACGGGGTAAGAACAAAAATACAACAGTTTGTAGATTGCAAGTAAGGCAAAAGATGACTCTTCGTTTTAACCCGGTAGATGGTAAGCCCATGTGCGAGAATAGGACAGCGTGGTCGAGGCATATTGGGAGTGTCATTTGAGACTCCAATACACTACCTCATAGGACTTTGCGTTGGTCAGACCTGAGCTCTACACACCTAGATTACATATAGATGGCTATCACGGTAACTTATTATATAATTAATTTTTATGTATTAATCACAATCTATAATTGTATTTTAATGTTGACTTTTTAGGATCCTTTCGAGACTGTGGGGGAGGAAATCAACAACTATCGCAAACAAGGTTTATTTCAAGCTAATAAATTATGGGATAGATGGAGATGTCAATGGAACACCTTTTACGTTAAAGCTCGTGAAGGTAACGAAACAGCGATTAGGGCAAATCCCCCTCCAGAGATCGAACTAAGTGATTGGCATTATCTTCTTGATCGTCGCTTTCTCACTCCGGAGTTCAAGGTAAGTTAATTTTTATAAAGAGCTCTTACATTAATCATTCATTAAACACAAATCTTTTTTTATTTGCAGAAAACAAGTAATGTGAATGCGCAAAATAGATCGTGTGTTGTGTACAAGAATCATAAAGGCAGCATCTCATTTTCGCAATTAGAGATGCAAATGGTTCATTTTATCATTGAATACAAAGTTTATAATGTTATTACGTTTTTATCAATTATTAAATTTGTACAGGAGAAGACTACCGGTACCTCGCCTAATTTTGCTGAATTATTTCTCCACACTCATACGGAGAAACTAACTCTACAAGATCCAAATCCGGAGGTCCCCCTATTATTCAAGAAAAAGTGGTAAGTCGTGTTTATTAGTTTCATTTATTTTATGTCTGTAATTAAATGTAATTTGTGTTTGTAGACTGCCTTGCGAATTGCTATAGGAGAAGACCCGACTAGGAATGACATGTAGTTGGTTGAGTATGCGTTCGGGTCTCAGGGACATGGGTGAGTCGTGGGTATGGGCTCAGGTGTTACACCTACATCTTTTAGAGCATATGCTCGTGGGGGTTCTAGCACACGGCGTAGTGACACACAACATTTTCGTGAAGAAAACCGAGTTTTACTTGAGGAGATGTAAAGAATGCGAGAGGAGCGTGAAGCGGAGAAACATCAGTCACGGAGAGAGCGCGAAGAAGCATTACTCGAGCATCAAATGGAGCGTGAAGAAGCACAAAGGCAGCGTCAAATGGAACGTGAAGAAGCACAAAGGGAGAGACGACAATCATTTGAAGATTGTGATAGAATGCGGGATGAGATGCTTGACATGAGGGAGACGATAAACTTCTTATTATCCATAATTCCCGGTGCTCGCCCTCCATGTCCACCTGCCCCTCCCACTAGAGATGATGCCCCTCCGACTTCTGGTTAGTTGAAGTTTTATGTAGTTTTTGAAATGTATGTGTTATTTAAAGTACATTAATTAATGGTTTTTGTGGATTTAAGATATGATTGTAGTTTGTGGATGATTGTTGTTTTGAAATGATGATTGTGGTTTTTGTTTATTGATGATTGTGGTTTTGGTTATTGATGATTGTGGTTTTTGGTTATTGATGATTGTGGTTTATATAGGTACAAATATGAAATATATAAAAAAAACGATTATTGTTTAGTAACGGTTTTATGTATTAAAAAACCGTTACTATAATTTTCTCTATAACAGTTTAACAAAACAAAGACCGTGACTGAAACTTCTCAGGCATCAGTAACGGTTTTCAAAACCCGTTACTGATAGTCATTGAACAACAGTAACGGTTTTAACTCGGCTAGAACCGTTACTGTTGTCCAATGACTTTCAGTAACGGCTTTCCAAAAATCGTTACTGATATCCAATGCATTCAGTAACGGTTTTACCTCGGCTAGTACTGTTACTATTGTCCAATGACTATCAGTAATGGCTTTCGAAAATCGTTACTGATGCCTAAGAAGTTTCTGTGACGAGCGTGTCTGTAACGAATGATAACGATTTTATTTGCCGTTATAGATAGTTATCACTAACAGCTTTTAATGCTTTCAGTAACAGTTTTCGCCCTTACTTATACCTCTTTTCTACTAGTGCTAGTAATTGATTACATATTTAAATTTTTATCACTAATTATTTTAAAAATTCATAAATTACTTCAAAATTTTACAAGTTAACAAGAAACTTTATTTGACAAAAAAAAATTATAAAATAAAAAAATTAAATTAATTTTATAAATTAAATAAAAATCTAATTTATAAAATTAATATTAATTCAAAAAGATGTCATAGTGAATAGTTATAAAAATATATTTTAACTTAAAAAATTTTAAATTACTTTTAATTATATTAAATAAAAAATTAATTAATATATAAATTCTAATAATTTTTCCTAAAAAATTATTCAATGCTTACAGTAATAATTAATTAATTTGATGAAGGATTTGATATTTGTATATCACTCAATCATTTAGAAAAATCTCAAATCATTCTAAATTTAATATATTTAACTTATTAAATTAATTTACTTTTTTAAAATAAAAATTAATTAATAATCATATTTTATAATTTTTACTAACAATATAATTTAATATATATAAATAAATAAATAATTAACATGAGTGTGTCAAGACACGATTGTGTTGACACAATGACAAAATCTAGTCGAAATAACACGAAACACGAATTTAAACACGAGTTAGCACGACACGAATAAACTCGTAAACACAAATAATACGATACGAAAGAGTCCATGAATCATAATATTTTGAGTGGGTCAAGACACAATACGACACAAATAAGATTGAGACACGACACAATACGACACAATTAAAAATCTAACACAACTTACCCGAGTCGAATACAAATGCTTATGCCGAATGCTTAATTCTAATATATACTATATATAATATATTGATAGTTCAAGTTTAATCAACAAATTTATATACTTTAGGTTTCTCTTTATCAAATTAAGCATTATATATATATATATATATATTTCTGTAAATATATATTTTTTAAATAAATTTATATTATTCTGCACTCACATATATTGAAAATAGCTTTAGAATTTTCAAATATTAATTTTTTATATTGTACTTTATTTAGTCTCGAAAAATGATTGGTTTATTTCTTCATGAATTAAGACATATTGATTAAGAATCTTAGATGTTTTATGCACAATTTTTATGCGCTAGTAGAATATTGTCATTTAAATTTTAAACACTTAGGTGGTTAAAGATAATAAAAGTACATATGTACATATATAAAAACAAATATAAGTTAAGGGGAATATATATATATATATATATATATATATATATATATATATATATATATATATATATATTTATATAAATAAAATTTGAAAATATCAGTGATATTTAGAAAGAATTTTTGAAGTGGGTTCTTCATATTGTGACTTTCCATATATAAAAGAAGGTGAGACTTTCAAAATGAAAAAGATGATGATTGAGAAAGATATAATAAAATTATTTATAGTGACCTAAATATTTTGTTCAAATAGAATCATATGAATCAACACAAGTTTATTTGGTCATTTAAGTGAATATAGCCGTTCTAATTAATTATAAAAGTGATTATTCCCATTTTTTTATTGGAATAAAATATATAAGAGTGATCCTTCGGCTTTTGAGTGTTCAACCAGTTTCAATGCGTTTTTTATGAACACCAAGTTAAAGACGTGTGAAATTCCAATGATTTTGTAAAACATTTTTTTCTCCCTTCATACTACTTCACATTTAGCTCTAAAAAGTGTTGCGCACCACACAAATATGAGAAATTCAATTCAGTTAGCAATTTTAACAAAATAATAACCATAATCTCACCAATCAAATTAAAAGCACTTGTAGTCATCTAGAGTTATTTTTGGAAATTTGAGTGAAGGGTTTTGATGTAGCTTATTTATACTATTCTTTAGTTACCCTAGAAAAACAACACGCCCCGACCTTCTATAACTCTCAAATTCAATTTTCTTAGTAAGAACACTAAAACTTGTCTCTTTGTTATTCAAAACTATGTTTCTTCCTTTGAAATTTTGTATTCTTGCTCCTAATTAATGATATCAAAAAATCACTTCAATGAATTCTTTTTTAATTTCCAATCATTTTATAAGCTCAATTTCGTTTGATTAAAATATTGTCGTTTTCAATTTATATATGCGTGTAATTATTGAATTGTTAAATTGATTTGATATACTACATATTCAGGTGAATTATGAACTTTATATTCTTATAAAGATCATTAAATAAATCTTAAAAAGAAATATCCAGTTTGATAAATAAAAAAAGTTTAATTTGTTAAATCGTGTTCTTGAGCCCTTTTTCGAAAAAAATGGCTCAAGAACATGCACAATGTTGTATGTTAAATAAATGGGGGTGTTTTTATTTCCTAAAAACGTCATGATTTGGATTGAATTAAAAATTTATTCAAAGAATGTTCATATTCATATTTAATTTTCTTTGATTCGGGAGGTTATGAATGTTAATTTGGTGTTAGATTATTGTTTTTATAATATAGATTAACGTTTTTGTTCAAAAATATTTTAATTTAAATGTGTTCTAAGTTAGTTAGACTTCTTCGCGAAGAACACCTAATCAAAATTTTTGGACCAGCGACTTATTTTTGTAGCCATGGCATGATTTTTCGGTAATCGATCTAGAGGGCGATCGGAAAAAAATCATGACATGATTTTTAAAGAGAAAACTAGCAATTATAGACACTCATTTTTTACCCCAAATTTTATAATTTATACTTTTAATAAATCCGAGTATATATAAGTTTCTCAAATTCATTCACGGGGGCTTATTGTATAATTTATTTTAAAAGACAATTATTTTTTAACAATTGAGTTTTTGAAATAATTGATTTTGAATTATTCATAAATTAAATTAATAATTTGTCTTAAGATATAAGACTTAAGTTATAAGACTTAGAAAAATTATTATACTTAGAATATTCAATATTTTATTTAATTAATAATTTAAATATTTATTAAATAAAAGAAATACAAAATACAAATATTAATATTCTTTTAAAGTTTTTTTCAAAGAAATTTCATTATATATATATTTTTTTTGTTATTTTGCTTTTCATTTTAAATGATTAGATTTGTTGTTTTAATTAGTTTAGTTATTTGTTTTTATTTAATTAGATTAATTTAATTTAGTTATATAAAAAATTTTTGGGGATAAGACTAAGTCTCGAACTTAGTCTCCCATTAAAATGAATAAATATGATTATTTCTTTTAAAAAGGAATAAACATGTTGACACGAGTTATCACACTACACAAATAATCTCGTTGATAATTATATATTTTAAATGGGTGAACATACTATACACGGAGAATGATCTCGTTGATAATTATATATTTTAAATGGGTGAACATACCATACACGGATGAGAATGAGTTTCGAAATGGCACGACACAATTGAAATTATGACAAAAATTGTTTGAGTCGAATACGATTGTTTAGATACGATGCTCAACTATACCACACCCAAATAAGAAAAACAAAACACGACATCACTGCTATATGAGTTTATTGTCAAGAAGGAGAAAAAGTGGCGGGTAGTTGTGCTTGTGGTGATGATGATGAGAACGTGGAATGAGGTGAAAACAATGGATACGAGGATCAATTGCGTTCAAGTTAAAGAAAAACTACAACCATGCGTCGAGTACTTGACCACAAAGATGCACATCCTCCGCTTGCATCTTGTTGTTTTTTAGCAAAGCAACTTGATCAGTCTCTTACAGTCGGACCTCCAAGATTTGTCAAATTCATAAGTCTCAATCTACAAGTCGTTTGTTAAGGGGAGGTAAGTTATGCTTAAATATCATTATTATTTTTTTAATTTGAGCCGACACGATTACCAACTCTAGTCTACACATCACGACATAAAAATTTGAACAAATAATATCAACAATCATAACTTACCTTACCTTGATATATATATACAACAAAAAGATACATCACTATGACCTAAACTTTGGAGGAGATTAAAATGACAATAACCAGTTAAATACTCACCTTAAGGAGATGAAGAAAATAATCAAAAACATGCTTTGTTGTAATCTCACAAACAAGTTATCAATTAATTCCCTCTTCAAACTCTCTTGCTACTACTACGAGAGAAGGAAAGTTAAACTTTGAAATATTTTATTAATTTATCATTCTCCACAGATAAATATTTAATGAAAAAATAATTATACTTTCAATCATTTTTAAAGGGTTCCCTAAATCATAAAATACTATTTCATATACTCTTGAATTAGCTTCCACAAATAAAGAAGACAATAGAGATGGTGGACTTCTCACATAGGGCTTCACATGGTTCAAATTTTATTAGGCTCATTAATTCAGTTGGACCATATCATTTGGGCCAAATTATGAGCTGGTCCAACTCAGTCCAACCTAAACGTATAGAGTAAGCCTAGTATGACTTTTAATAATTATTTTAAATTTGTCTGTCAAGATGAGCCCAAAATTTTAATATATTGAGTATTGACAATGATGGTGTACACTTGTTTGCACAAAACTTAACTAATTTTAATTTCAATTTGATTGCAACTTTACTTCAAAGAAAAAAAAAGTTTAATACTTAAAAGGATTAAAATTCAATGTTCACCAACTGATTTTTCTATATTTTTAGAATCACTTAATATTAAGTTCAAATATCCTTGTTACAATGGTTTTTGAATTTTGAATTCTATTAGATTCTTTCTTCATAAGAAATCTAGGTATTTTGTTTGGAGACAAAAAAAAAACATATCATGACAAACACCTATCATGATATGAATGAGCCTAATTAAACACTTTATTGGATTTCATTTGTTCACTAAAACTTATTTGTTTTTAACCAATTTTAACAATGCATGTCATTCCATCTTTATCAATATGCACTTCGCAATTATTTTGACATTGGCTTAAGTACAAACTGACTTTCCTCCAGCTCAGTTGAACTTTATTTGTTGGTTAAAATCTTTTAACGGGTATGTTGTACATCTACCTAGTGCTACAAATAAGTCGAGCCAAGCTTAAATCAGCTTGAGTTCGATGTTCGACTCGATTAAGTATTTTTAAGTTCGGCTAGAATTCGACTTCAAACAATTTTATAAATTTGAGCTCGACTCGACTATTTATCTTACCTACAAGTTCGACTTGGCTCGAAAAGCTTAAAACTAAAATTAAATATTCAAAACTCGAGTTCGAACTTAAACTAAAATTTATTTTTCAAAACGAAAATATCAAATTTACATACTTATTCAACGAAAAAAATAGTTAGTTACTCGAGTAACTTGAGCTTACTAATTCTCGATTGAAGTAATATGAAAAAATAAACGACGAAAGATGAAAGAGTGTTTGTGAATAAGTGAGAAAAATTGTGAAGAAGAAAAAGTGTTTGTAAATAAGTGAGAAAAATTGTGAAGAGGAAAGAGTTCTTGTGAATAAATGAAAAAAATTGTGGAAAAATAGTGGAAAAAATTGTGAATAGGGAAGAGTACTTATGAATAAGTGAGAGAAATAGGGAAAAAAACTATTTGTGAATAAGTGAGAAAAATTGTGAAAAAAATAAATAAATATATATTATATAATTGTGAATATATTTTTATTATAATATACTAGAGAATTAGAGTTTCTTTTTATGGGTAATATAATATAATAATGTGGGTTTTATATATGGAAATAGAACATAGAGAATGAAAAAAAAAATATTATAGATTATAGATTTTAATATTAAAATAAATATAAAAAAATATTATATATTATTAGACTCGAAAAAATTTAAAAGTCATCGAACAAGTATTATATGAGTTCGAGTTCGACTCAAATATTAAACGGGTCGGCGCGACTCGAACTTGGTCATAATCAAGCTCAAATTGAATTTTCATCAAACGACTCAAAAGTAACCGTCATACATCTAGGTAGTCTTTAACTAAACTTCCATGTCTATTGTTTTTGTATGCATATACCAAATTTAATTTTCTATTCATATATATATTAATTGATCAAATCAATTCATTAATATGTAATGATTTAACTATTATATGTTATATGTTGGAGTAATAAATTGCCTACATATATATTTTGATTGAGAACATTTAATTTGCCCACACTAGACACATGGTAATAAAAATAGTAATATTTGTGTTATAAAGTACAAACAAGACCGCAATTAGGAGAATCAATCCTTGTGTGTAAATCAGGTTCTTCTATAACTAAAAGTTGTATTTATCAAAAAAAAAAAAAAAAAAAAAAAAAAAAAAAAAAAAAAAAAAAAAAAAAAAAAAAAAAATTATATGCAATTTATTATTAATGAATATATTTAATATATATATATATTACTTATTAAAATTAATAATTATTTATTTTTATTAAATTTTCAACTTAAAATAAAAAATAATAAATAAATAAATACAATTTATTTTGTAAACTTAAAATTAAAATAAGGAAAATAATTTCATATTTTTTTTAAAAGACTTAATTTAAAATCATATATAATTAAAATTAAATATTTGTATATATCTATAATGAGGAGTGACAGCGAAGGGGAATTTGGTGAGAGAATGACTTCATCACCTTCATTCTTCACTGGTTGGAAAATATAAAAGTGATTGAAAAATATAAAAGTGAGAGGAAAGAGAGAAAATAGAGAAATTATTTAATTTTTTCAGTAAATAAGATTATTTCAAGTCATTTCCTCACCTAATCATTTCTCATCTATAAATTTATATTATTATTATTATTATTTTAATATAATTTTTAAATTATATAATTAATAATGAGTTATTTTTATTTATTTTTTTACCTATTTTTGTATTTAAAGTAATTTTTTTTATTAAACATATAAAAACTATTTATTAAAATCTTTGATAATATACTCACTTTTTTCTTTAAAAAAATCAGAATTATTTTTTTACAATAAAAATAAATTTATTAATATAAAAAGTTTATTTAATGTAATTTAAAAGTTTGAAATTAATTTCACCAACTTGAGAAAACATTAATGTTTATTTAAGAATTTTTTTCAAAATAAATAAATAAATAAATAAATGTTAATTTAAAAATATTTTAAAATAAAATATTAGGTTTAATGAATTATTATAAGAGAAGAAACCTAAAAAAAAGTATTCCTGAAATTCTCTGCAGTCTCTTTCTCAACAATTTATAGGCAAAACAAGGTAAGAGATTCTCCATTACTACCTTTCTCTTGAAATCTCCTAATCTGTGAAACAGGTGAAGATGTTTATTCTGAAAATTATATGATTTATATCGGATATTATGAGATTCCCGTTTCTTTTATAGCTTAAACTATGAGATGAATCATGCAATATAATGTCTTCAGTCAGCTTAAATTTGAAAACCCTTTTCCTCGATTCATCTCATAGTTGCTTTTGTATTGTGGATTTTTTAGACAAATTAGAGAATTTTGACTTCATTAGGATCTGATATTTCTTATCCAAACAAATAAAACTATGACAGAACATTGATTTTGAATGAAATCATGATGTTTCATTGATTATTTTCTTCCTTCAGGTCTGTAGCAATGTCCATGGAATCAGCCATGTTCACCGTCCAGAAAACAGTCTGTAATGTTCTCTGTTGTAAATGTGGTATCTCAATGATCCCTAATGCTGCCAACATGTGTGTGAAGTGTCTTCGATCAGAAGTTGATATCACAGAAGGCTTACAAAAGCATGTGATTATCATACACTGCCCCGAATGCGATAGTTATTTACAGCCACCAGGGACGTGGATAAAAACCCAACTGGAATCTAAGGAGCTTCTAACCTTCTGCGTAAAGAGACTGAAGAATATAAACAAAATCAGGCTGGTGAATGCGGATTTTATCTGGACAGAGCCTCACTCGAAGAGGATAAAAGTGAAACTCACTGTTCAGAAAGAAGTCCTTAACGGGGCTATACTTGAGCAATCTTATGTAGTCGAGTTTGTAGTTCAAGATCACATGTGTGAATCTTGTTCCAGAGTTCAAGCGAATCCTGACCAGTGGGTGGCCGCAGTCCAATTAAGGCAACACGTCTCTCATAGACGATCATTCTTCTTTCTTGAGCAGCTTATACTCAAGCACGATGCTTCAGTCAAATCCATAAGAGTTATCCAGTTGGATAAGGGGATTGATTTCTTCTTTGGTAACAGGAGTCACGCTGTGAAATTCCTCGAGTTTCTAAGGAAGGTTGTTCCGATCAAAAGTCGCGACGATAAACAACTTGTCTCTCAAGACCAAAAGAGCAATACTTACCATTACAAATACACTTTTTCAGTCGAGATATGTCCAATCTGTCGCGAAGATCTCATCTGTCTACCTTCGAAAGTTTCAAACAGCTTGGGAAATCTCGGACCGATGGTAATTTGCATTAAAGTTAGCAACACTATATCCCTTTTGGACCCTATTAGCCTCAGACACTGTTTTCTAGACGCCGATCAGTATTGGCGAGTCGGATTCAAATCACTACTTACAAGTCAGCAGCTCGTTCAGTATGTTGTTCTAGATATTGAGGTAATCTCCTCAGAAGTTAGCATTGCTGGTTCCAAGTACTTAATGGCTGATGCCCAAGTTGCTCGAGTATCGGATTTTGGTAGAAATGATACAATATTTAACATAAGAACTCATTTGGGCCATTTGTTGAATCCGGGAGACTATGCTCTTGGATATGACTTATATGGTGCTAATAGTAATGATATGGAGCTTGATAAGTATAGAGGAGGTCTTGTTGTTCCTGAAGTGATCTTAGTGAAGAAGTGTTATCAAGAGAAACGGCTGAGGAAACATGGAAAGAAGGTGCGGTCTTGGAAGCTGAAATCTTTGAATATGGAAATTGATCCTAATGCTAGAGGGCTTAGAGGAGAAGAAGAGAAGAGGGATTCTGAATATGAAAGTTTCTTGAGGGATTTGGAGGAGAATCCTGATTTGAGGTTTAATATATCTTTATATAGGAATAAGGAATATCAGCCGTCTGAAATGGGATCTGTAACTGATGGAGAGGATGTGCCTTCTGTGCCTTTGGATGAACTGCTGGCTGATCTTGAACTAAATGATGATCATGATGATGATGGTAACATGAGTGAGTAAGTATAAGTTATGTTTTTGTTTGTGTTCTATTTTCTGTTATGGGATTTGATGATTTATTTCTATGTTTTGAAAGTACTTTTTGTTTTTCATGTTTTGTTTCTCCTTTTGTTGATTTGGGAACATGCACCAAATGGTTGATTCCCCATATTATTAACTCAAGGGAACATGCACCAAATGGTTGATTCCCCATATTATTAACTCAAGGTTACATTTGATAACATTTTTTTTAGATATATATAGATATGGATCCACCCAAATCTTGATGTGAAACTATTATTTAACTAAAAAAAATGTTTATTTACAATTGTTATTATTTTGATTTGGATCAAATATCCAGATTCATGTTCAAAAAGTATTTTGAAATGAGGATAAAAATAACAAATTAATTGTTTTGAATGGATTATTTGGACATTTTTTGATCTAAGTGATTATATTTATAAATAAATTAATTGATATATATGTTGTTGAAATATAAAGTGATTTGTCATATTAATTGTCATTATTAATTGATGTTTGTCAACTAACTATATATGACTCATGGTGTCACCACTGATTTAAGATCAAACAAACACATGTAACAAGCCAACAATCAATTTATTTCCCCTATTTTCAAAGTATTATTTTTTATTTAACTTGTATATTATAGTTTTAAATAGAACTTGTATATTATAGTTTTGTATTTAAACTAATCTAATTTAGTTTGTTAAATACTAAAGGATCCCGTAAAAGTTCAGTCACAACTCGCCTCAAGAATCGACACAAAATGCATGAACTCCTTTTTTTTAAGTAAATAAATAAAAATTGTGAGCATTAAAATTGTTCACCTTTCTCTACAAGTCAATTTTGTTGGCTATATAATTATTTTGTGCTAGTTTACTTTATATATATATATATATATATAATAAAAAAAACTCAAAACCTATTTGATCTCACTTTTTTTTTATAGAGATTTATAAAAAAGAAGAAATTATTTAATTATTAAAACATCATTCTATATTTAAGATTTAAATTTAATTAATAAAATAAAAATATTATAATGGCTTTCAATTAATTGTTTCTAAAATATGATAATAATTTGCTTAAAAAATATTCTCAATGAATGATCTTTTGTAAAACTATTTTTCATTTACATTTTAATGTCTTTACTTAGGCTAATTCTCTACAGTTCGGTTCCACTGTTATCAAATTACCTCTTCCTCTCTTTTAGACTAATAATAATTCAGCATTAAAATCATATTATTCAATTTTGTTCGGGTTAAAAAGGAAAAATAAAAATTCGAAATCCAGAAATATTACTGTTTCTTTTGAGTTAAATATGAGAAAATGCAATTGAGTAATTAAGATTGTTTCAAATTCATTTACGGTTTATATGTGACAAAAAGTTTGTATTATAGAAAATGTTGAATTATGTATTTAATATAATGAAACAAAATAAAACTTTTGTCAGTTTACTATTAAAATGCATAAGAAAAAAATAAATTATACTGTGGACTGTGTTGTGTTAATATATATATTGATTGTAGAGTATTTACAAAGAACCTTTAAAGAGAAAATTATAATTCAATAAACCATTTAACTTAATATTAAATAATTAACATTGTAAATTATTGCAAATTAAAAAATCAAACATTCATATAGTCATATAGAATGTTTATGGCTTAAGAAGCAAATAATTTGATCAAATTTTAAAGGAAACAGAAGAAGATAAGAAATAAACCAAAAGTTTAGTTTGGGCATTCTTGACTGGGTCAATATTTATGGGTTTTACAACTAAATATATATATTCAAAATAATAATTCATTTATACTAAATTCAATATTCCTAACCATGGAAAAGCCTAATGAATTAATTTAACCATATGAATACATGTGCTAATGTTTGATAAAATGAAATATATTCAGATTAATTAGGTTTTCTCTTTATTTACATTTATGTTAGGTCACAAGTAGATATAGGCCAATTTCATTCAAATTTTTGCAAAAGATTTTTTTTTAAGTTATTACTATTTCCTTCCTTTTGTGTGTACATGTCTAAGCCCAAGATTTTATTTAATAAAAGGGAATTATTTTTTATTTATTTAAATTACATTATTTTATTTATATATTTAAAAGAATTATTTTTATTTATTTAAAAGATAATTTTAATTTATTCATTTATTTATATATTTAAAAAATTTATCTTTATTTATTCAAAAAAATCGTTTTATTTATTGAATATTTGAAAGAATTGTTTTTATTTAGTTATCTATTTATATATTTAAAAGAATTGTTTTTGTTTTATTATTTAAAATAATACTTTTATTTATCTATTTAAAAAAACTGTAATTTTAATATTTAAAATAAAATATTTTTCTTTAGAAATAAATAATTATTTATTTATTAGGATTGTTTCCTTGTTTGAAGTAAGCTTATCATAACTACAATATCAAAAACAATTTCACATTTCAAAACAAAAAATAACAAATTCATAAAACCAACTAGTTCAACTGCTGCAATCCAGATATACATTTTATTTATTTATTTCTAATAGTAAGTTCTCAAAAACAAAATGATTAAATTTTCCAAATTCCAAAACATAAAAAGAAAAGAATTCAGTGGAGACTATTTCCAATGTCAATAACAAATCGATATCTAACATCACCCTTAGCCAAACGTTTCATTGCCTCGTTTACATAATCGATCGGAATAAGTTCAATATCCGCCATTACACCATGTTCCGCAGCAAAATCAATCATCTCTTGCGTCTCCATCATTCCGCCTATAAAACTCGAAGTAATAATCTTTCTCCCTACACCATTTTCAAATAAATTAACACATTTCCATCCATTAACAAACAAATTAAATCTCGTTTTTGGGATCGAAACTTACCTTGAAGCATAGAAAATGCATCGAGTTCAAGATTTCCTTTCATCTTACCAAGAAACACAAGAACTCCACATGGTTTCAAAGAGCTGATAAATGGACTTACATTGTGTCGACAAGGGATAGTATCAATTATTCCATCAAGTGTACCGAAAATATCCTAACAAAAGAACAAATTTTTAAATCTTGTAAACTCTTGTAAAAGTTTAAAAAGGGTATAAATAAAAATTACATACCGGTCGTAAATCATCCGTGATTATGAAATTATCGACGCCAAAACGTTCAACAGCATCGCCAATTTTTGCCGGAGAATTACTGAAAACGGTAACATGAGCACCCATAGCCTTAGCGAATTTAACCGCAAAATGCCCTATACCACCAAGTCCAACTACACCGATTTTCATTCCTGGTTGATCCAAACCGGCAAATCGCAAAGGGCTATAAGCTGCGATTCCAGCACAAAGAAGTGGTGCACAATTCTTTAGAGGCAAAGCATCGGGTATTTTAATGATGAAATGTTCTTTTACAACCATAATATTTGAAAATCCACCGTAAGTAGGATCAGGATTTGTCATTCTAGAATTATAAGTGGAAGTTCTACCAAGGCAATAGTTTTCTTGGCCTTGATTACAATTTGGGCAAGAAAGACAAGAATCAACCATACTTCCAACACCAACATTGTCACCGATCTTTACTTTAGTTACATTTACGCCAACTTCGGTCACTATTCCGACAATTTCATGTCCGGGAATCATGGGGTAAATGTTACGATGACCCCATTCATTCTTAATTCGAAGAAGATCTGTATGACATATCCCACAAAACAGAACTTTGAAAGTAACATCATTTTCTCCGGTTGTTCTACAAACAAGAACATAAAGAAATCAATGATAGTTCAAATTTAACTAATTAAGATATCTAATACCTTCTATAAAAATGGTAGGGAACTAGAGGTGTGAATGGGTTTGTGGCCGCCCATCCGATGGCTGGAACTCGGTTCAATTCTTCAGATGATTGCGCCATTGTCGAAAACTCGAAGAGAAATTAAAAAATATTTTGAAGCTCGATGGTTATATTTATACAAAGGTTGAAGACAAGGAGGTGATTATGGCGGGAAATTGGCGGTTATGAATTTTGTAATATCTAAGGGCTTGTTTGATTTACACTAATTTTAAACACATAATTTATATTTTATTAAATGGTTGGAAGAAGAAGGAATTGGTCAATGTGCTAGACCCTTCTTTTTAATTTTTAAGAAAAAATGACCAATGACTAATAATATTTATTTTAGTTTAATAATCTAAATCAAGAAAGTCAAAATTTACATTAATTAATTCATTTGATTAAATAATATTTTCTTATAATTTACAAATATTTTTATTTTAATTAATTCAATATTTTAATAATTTAAATTTTTATATTTTTAAACTTTAATCACAGTAATTCTATATAACCACCAACCCAATCTTTCTATACTACAATGAGTAATTCAATTAAAGAGATAATTGAGAATTCCAGGAAAAAAATATACTTTTACAATTGAATTTAAATTCAAATATTTAATAGCACAGATACATTTAATATAAAAAAGCATTATTTTTTATTATTAATGTAGGCATGACCTGCATAACTAATTATTAAATCTTAAAATTATCTATTATTTTTTTAATATAAATTAACTATTAACTACAAATGTAGAGATAAGATAATTTGGTAAAAATATTTATAAACAAATTTATTTTAAAAAGAATTTTGAGACAAAACAAAAAAAACATTTCCTCAAAACGAACCTAAATTTAATCTATTACCTACCAAACTGAAAGGATAAATTAACCGTAAATAAAACAAAATTAGACAGTTATGGACGTTAAAATTATACAGTAGAAGAAGTTAATAATTTATAATATCTAAAGTCTTGTTTCATTAACACTAATTTCAAATACATTATATTTATTAAGAGGTTGAAACAAGGCAAGGGGGTCACTACTGAGTGTTGACATAAAAAATGAATTATTTTGGTTAAGTTACTAAAATATTATTTTTATTTAATATTTAAATTTTATAAAATTAATTTAATATTTTAATTAATAATTTGAATATTTGATTTGATGAAGTGTTTTATGATGAATTATTAATATTCTTTTTTATTTAATATTTAAATTTTATAAAAAAAATAATTAAATATTTTGATTAATAATTTAAATGACTTGATTTGATAAAGTGTCTAATGATAAAAATAATAAAAAATTAATCATGACTATACTTATATTTGATGAACTAATTAGTTTCAAACACACCTTAAAATTTTGTTTGTTTTGACATAATGGATACAATTATTTTCATTATTTTGTAAAAATTTATAAAATTTCTAGGATTCTTTAGTTGGGGGTAATTTTATATTTTAATCGGTAATTTGATTAATACAGTGATTGACGATGAAACAATTAACCCAGATCAAACAAGGCCTTAGTTGATGAGCTAATTTAAATTTATAAAATCAGGGACTTGTTTGATCTAAATAACATATTTTTACTATTTCATAATCATAGCTTCAAAAGTCTCATATAACCTTGTTTGATAGGATTTTATAAATAAATTTAAAAAAGAACTAATCTTTCATTCTTATTCTCGTTAATTATATTATTTAATTTATCAAATAAATATTTTATTTTTTTAATTAAAAAAATTAGTTCCATTCTATATAATCATGTTTTTACTTCTCAAATTATTAAAATAACTATATTTCTTTATAAAACAAAATTTTTTTTTATTATATTTTAATATTCTTTTAAGTCATTTTACTAATAAAAAAATGTTAACTTTATAAAAATCTGTACTAAATAAATTTATTTAAACAAACTTAATAACAAGTTATTCTATTAATCAGATTTCTTCAGACTGAAAATATTTTATTATTTCATAAATTATATTTGTTTATGTAGACAACATATTTTCACTATATTATAATGTCCCCCAAAAGTCTCAAAAACTCTAATTTTGAGTGTATTTGTTTATAAAAAATAATATTGTATTTTACATAGGATTTCTTCAAACAGAAAAATATTTTTTCTTGTCAAATTTGGAAGATTCTAACCATTGTGTGGGTTTTTGTATTTTTTTTTAAAAAAGTGGTAGAGCAAATCTATAACTCACAATTATCAGGAAATTAATTTGACATTGCACTACTAAAAACAACTATTTTATAACAAAATGGACGAAAATATAAAAATTATAAATTTTTTATTAGATAGAACGGTGGTGTTTGATTTATGAAAAATCCATTAATGTTGAAGGTGTTTTTGATGCTTTTGTTTCACGAATACTTTTTTAAGTTGGAATGCAAGTGGAAATGAGTAAATGATAATTTGATCCAGCTATGTTTTGTTCGATTTATACAAATCTAACCAGAGTGAATTTTCAAATTTTAATTTTACTAACTAAATTGTATGACACATAATTTTCTTAAAAAATTAAAAAAAGAAAAAGAAAAAGAAATTTCAAACATGTATCATTACTCAAATGTTTATATGAAAAACAATTCACGATTTTACATTTTGATTATATTGGTGAATTATTTTTAGGTGGAACATTGTAAATTTTAACATATTTGTTGAGCTGTTCAGTACGATTTTTAATGGAATAAATGGTGAGGGTCTAAGATTTATTTTGGTCGAAATGTTATTCGTGGTGAAATTTTGAAGGAAGACAAATGCATACAAAATGATTTATTATGATTAGTTGTCGAATATTTTTATAAAGGTTGAATCGACGTATCTTCTTCTTTTATATTGTTTGGGGTGACGAGTATTTAGAGTATGATTGAGATCTAGTGAGCAATGTCTGTGTATCTCGATAATTGTTGAGGAATTTGGATTGATACGACAAATATGACAAAGCTCAATTGTTGGTTTACTAAAATGCTAAAATCTGTTCATTCTTTTTTTGATAATTTAATATAAAACTTCTTTTGTACGAAAAAAATAGTCAAAAATACTTTTTAGTTTGATTTTATTTATAGTTTTTGAAAATTTTGATTTTTAAACCGAAGGTTTAGAATTGTCACTTTTTTTTTTTATAAAACTAATAAATAAATAATACAAGGTTGATAACACCTTCAAACGGTTTATTTTTGAGTTTGATGCTTAGTTATACACTTACTTCACACAATATTTTCATCCTATATAAATATTTTGTCATTTATATATATATATATATATATATATATATATATATAATTTTTTTTAGCTTGATCTTTTATTCTATTCAAGGATAATCTCTAACCTATCATTCATTTTCAGACATTTAAAAGTAATAAATCTGTCATACATATATAGCTTAATATAATTATAAGTTATTTTTCTAGTCTAACATTTTTGAGTCTAACATATTATGTCCATCTTATCTTAGAACGCTTTTTAGTTATTGTCATATCTTATAACCTTTTGAAAAAAGAATTTACACACCTTATAAGTTAAAAAATCACTAGTAAAAAAACGACCGACGGTTTTTTCCGAAGGTTTTATAAAACTCTCCTAAATACTCCCGAGAGGAATAAATCTTTCGGTATTAAAAATAGATTCCGAGAGGGGTGTAAAACCTTCGGGTTTACTAATTATTACCGAAAGTTCTTTGTAGAACTTTCGAATTTTACCTTCCCAAAAAACCAAAAAAAATTCTAAGTGTTGGATGTGGGTTAATTGCGAAGGTTTTTACAAAAGCTTTCGGTTTTGAAATCCCGGGGATTTTTAATTGCGAAGGTTATTCAAAGAACCTTCGGTTTTACCTTTTTTGAAATTCTCTTTTCCGAAAGTTTTAAAAAGAACCTTCGGTTTTGCTCAATTAAAAATAATTCTAAGTTTGGTAATGGTTTTTTCCGAAGGGTTTTTAATAAACCTTCGGTTTTGACTAATATCAAAACCGAAAGTTATATGAAAACCTTCGGCATCTACCTCTATAAATACAAACCCTAACCCTTCTATTTTTCATTCCACTCATCTCTCCTTTCTCTCTCTCCCGCGCCGCAGCCGCCTAGCCTCCTCCACGTCGGTTCTTCTCTTCTCTCGTTCAGGTTTGTTTCATTTGTTTTTTTGTTTTGTTTATTATGAGATTTAGATTTCTTAAGTTTATATATATATATTACCTAGATTTATGCTAGTTTACGTTATTTTGTTTGATTAATATATACATATATACATATATCTGAAATGCATTTAGGATGGGTGATTCATGGAATAGTCTTCGGCGTACACCGGAGAAACTATCTCCGTGTTACCAGAATTTGCTAGCACAAACAGAAATTGCGGCACGTGAGGAATAGGTGAGACAGATAACGTTGGAAATGGAGCAAATCTGATTGAGGGATGCGGAAAGAGGTCGATTGCTGAGTGAAATTAAAGCAGACAGGGCTGAAATGACCCAGAGATTAGAGAATCTCGAACAGGAACTTGTATTATTGAGGATTCGACTAAATCAACCACCGCCTCCTCCCACTCCATCTAATAATTTCTAGATTATATTGTTTGATTAATTATGTGTTTAGTTTTCCGTACGAACGATGACATTTTTATGTGTTTTGTTTTAATAATTATGAATTATTATTATTATCTTTGATTTGGTTTTAATATGTTGTTAATGATTTTTTTACCTTTTGTTTGCTTCTCACTTTTTTAAAAAAAATCCGCATTTCCAAAACCGAAGGTTTATTTGAAAACCTTTGGTTTTGACCCTTGTTTTAAAATATCTAGAAGGGTAAAAACCGAAGGTTTATTTGAAACCTTCGGTTTTGACCCTCGGTTAAAAAAATCCAAAAAAATTCTAAGTATGGGAAAGGTAAAACCGAAGGTTTATTTGAAAACCTTTGGTTTTGACCCTTGGTTAAAAAAATCCAAAAATAATCCAAAAATGGGGAAGGGTGAAAACCGAAGGTTTTTTTGAAAACCTTCGGTTTTGACCCTCGGTTAAAAAAATCCAAAAATATCTAGAAGGGTTAAAACCGAAGGTTTATTTGAAATCCTTCGGTTTTGACACTCTGTTAAAAAATCCAAAAATGGGGAAGGGTAAAAACCGAAGGTTTATTTGAAACCTTCGGTTTTGACCCTTGGTTAAAAAAATCCAAAAAAATTCTAAGTATGGGAAAAGGGTAAAAACCGTATGTTTATTTGAAAACCTTCGGTTTTGACCATTGGTTAAAAAAATCCAAAAAAATTCTAAGTATGGGAAAACGGTAAAAACTAAAGGTTTATTTAAAAACCTTCGGTTTTGACCCTCTGTTAAAAAATCCAAAAATGGGGGTAGGGTGAAAACCGAAGGTTTATTTGAAAACCTTCGGTTTTGACCTTTGGTTAAAAAATCCAAAAAATTCTAAGTATGGGAAAAGGGTAAAAACCGATGGTTTATTTGAAAACCTTCGGTTTTACCCTTCCCAAAAACATTCTGTTTAAGGTCAGGACCGAGAGGTTTATAAAAAACTTTCACAAATACCCTTCGAAACCGAAAGTTTTCAAATAAACTTTCGGTTTTACCACTTGACAATTTGTTAAATAAATTGGTTTTTTACCTTCCAATATAGACTCCTAACAAATATATTCAAGTTTGTGTTGTATTTTAAAAATTAATATGGTGTTTAATATTAAAATATTTATGATTGTGTTTGATTATATAGAAAAGTGTATAGGAATGTTTATGTTTGATTATTATCTTATGAATGTGTATAATTTTTGATCATATGGATTGTGCAATATTTTAAGGATATCAAATGTGTTAAATTAATGTTGTTCAAGGTCATTAGAAGGTGAGAAACCAATTAATTTTAAGAAATTATGAAATTGTAATACCGAAAGTTATATCATTAACTTTCGGAAATAACTATCAAAACCGAAGGTTAATGAGATTACTTTCGGTTTTACCCTACATAAATTGTTAAATGAATTATTTTTTTAACATTCCAATATAGACTCCTTACTAATATAATTAAGTGTTTCTTGTATTTTAAAAATTAATATTGTGTTTAATGTTAAAATATTTATGAATGTGTTTGATTATATAGAGAAGTGTATATGAAAGTGTATATGTTTGATTATCTTATGAATGTGTGTCAAGTTTGATCCTATGGAGTGTGTAATGTTTTAAAGTTATTAAATGTGTTAAATTAATGCTGTTCAAAATCATTAAAAGATTGAAAACAAATTAATTTAAGAATTTGTGAAGTGGTAATTCCGAAAGTTAATGGCATAACTTTCGGAATTAACCAACAAAACCGAAAGTTTATTTGAAAACTTTCGGAATTGACTAAGATCAAAACCGAAAGTTATTTGAAAACCTTCGGAATTGACCTTGATCAAAACCGAAAGTTATTTAAAAACTTTCGGAATTGACCTTGGTCAAAACCGAAAGTTTTCAAATAACTTTCGGTTTTCACCTTTTAAAAAATAAAAACCCTCTTCTTTCCCCGATCCCTTCTCTCTCCCCGATCCCTCTTTCTTTTCTTCATCTCGCCGCCGCTCTCTTCCCTGATCCCTCTTTCTCTCATACAGCCTGCCGCCGCATCTCTCCGATCCGACCACGCCGGCAACAACACGAACCGACTACGCCGACGACGCCGACATCCTATTGAAGACCCCCTCGACGGAACCCTCCATCGACGATGCTGCTGGTTCATCCTGCCACTGCTTGTTCATCCTCCCGTCGCGGATCTCGCCTGGGATTCAAGCTACAGCCAACCACTACACCTGCCGCCGCCCACTTCTCCGTCGCTCCGCCGCCCACTTCTCCGTCGCTCCGCCGCTGCACAGTAAATGTAAGGTTTATTTTTTTTTTAAAATTTGTTAGGGTTTGTTTATATAAATTGTTGGATTAATTTAGTTTCTGTTTGATTTGGATTATATTTTGTTTGATTTAGGTTAGATTTTGTTTGAATTGGATTGATTTAGGTTTGATTTTGAAATGAATTGATTTAGGTTTGATTTTGATTTGAATTGATTTAGGTTTGATTTTGAATTGAATTGAATTGATTTGATTTATGTTTGATATTGAATTGAATTTATTTAGGTTTGATTTTGATTTTGAATTGAATTGAAATGATTTAGGTTAGAATTGAATTGGATTGAATTTAGAATTGAATTGGATTGAAATTTGTATGAATTGGATTTTGTTGGAATTTTTATGAATTGGATTTTAGGTTAGTATTGATTTATGTTATAATTGAATTGGATTTTTTTTTGGAATTTGTATGAATTGGATTGAATTTAGAATTGAATTGGATTTAGTTGGAATTTGTATGAATTGGATTGAATTTAGAATTGAATTGGATTGAAATTTGTATTATTTGGATTTAGTTGGAAATTTTGTATGAATTGTTGGATTTGGTTTTTGATTCATACTTTATTGTTTGATTAATAGGGTTTATTATTGTTCGATCTACCTACACCGCCCGCTCTTCTTCGTCGATCTTTTTGTGCAAGGTTAGTTATTGTTGTTTTATTATATGGTTAGGTTAGTAATTTAATGTTAGATTTAATGTTAGATTTAATGTTAGATTTATGTTAGATTTAATGTTAGATTTATGTTAGATTTTAATGTTAGATTTAAGTTTGATTTATGTTTAGGGTTGATTTATGTTAGATTTTAATGTGAGATTTAAGTTTGATTTATGTTAGATTCTGTTTGAAATGTTGAATTAGATTGAGTTTGAATTAGATTTGATTTTAGGTTAGAATTGTTATATGGAATGAATTGTGTATGAATAAAATTATGTTGGATTAGAATTGATTACTTTGAAATGTGTAAGAATGAAATAATGTTAGATTATATGTATGCTAGATTTAAGGTGGAATTTTGGTTGGATATGTAGAGATTATGTGGAATTTTGGTTGGATATGTAGAGATTATGTTAGAATTATGTAATCCTAATTAATTTAGACAAAGTTAAGTAAATAATAACGTGGGTTGTTTTCCATTTTATTAGAAAGATGGAAGTACCCGATAAAAGCTGGATGACCTTACGTCGAGATCATCTAGATTACGAGGAAGGTGTTGACAAATTCCTCGAGTTTGCTGTTAGGAGTACATCCCGACAAACAGTGAAATGTCCTTGCGTGAAATGCTTGAACACGCCGTTTATGGAAATAGACGAAGTGAAGACTCACCTCATCATTTATGGAATAAATTTGCATTATGAGTACTGGTATTGTCATGGAGAAAAGAGACGTACTACTCAAGTGGTTAATGACGATGTCGATGAAGATGCCGATGACTACGATGATGATGATCAGTCAGAGGATGCCGTGCCAGAATTCAACGATCCGAGAACGGAGACGAATAATACAGTTAACGAAGAGGTCAATGAAGAACGTTATATACACAATTTCATAAACGATATGTTCTCCAACGTTAATGATGTCCCAAACAACCATGAACCAGTCGAAGATGCCAGAGATTTTATAAATTGCTTGATGATTCCAAACGGCCATTGTATGAAGGTGCTCGAATAACGAAATCATCGGCACTATTGAAACTACTTCACATAAAGAATGTCTGTCAATGGACAAATTCTTCGTTCTATATGTTGTTGCGTCTACTTAAAGACTACATATTACCGATTGACGCTCAATTGCCAAACTCCTACTACGAAAGTAAAAAATTCATTACTGATATCGGGCTTAAGTATGAAAAGATAGACGCATGTAAGAACAACTGTATGCTATTTTGGAAGGACGACAAAAATGAAGATTCTTGTAGAGTTTGTGGTCTTTCAAGATGGAAAGTCGACCAAACAAGTGGGACAATTCGAGAGAAGCAAAATGGGAAATTCATTCCAAAGAATGTGTTGAGATATTTCCCTCTAATACCAAGACTGCAAAGACTATACATGTCCTCAAAAACGGCTCCAATGATGAGATGGCATAAAGAAGGAAGAGTTGATAGTGATACGTTGAGACATCCCGCTGATTCCTTAACTTGAAAAACGTTCGATGAAAATTATAAAGATTTTGCGTCTGAATCTCGAAACGTAAGACTGGGTTTATCAAGCGATGGGTTTCAACCATTTGCAAATGGAAAAAAGTCATATAGTGTTTGGCCGATTATTCTCGTTCCTTATAATGTGTCACCCACTACTTGCATGGATTCTAGCAATTTTATTTTATCTATGTTAATTCCGGGTCCAAAGAGTCCGGGAGATGCAATTTACATATTTCTCCAGCCATTGATCGACGAGTTGACTAAACTGTGGCAAACTGGTGTGAGAACGTTTGATGCACACACCTCGCAATACTTTAACATGCAAGCGGCGTTGTTGTGGACCATCAACGACTTTCCCGCATACGCGAATTTATCAGGCTGGAGTACGAAAGGTAAATTTGCTTGTCCTTGTTGTAACAACGACACGGTATCTCTTCGATTGGTTCATGGTTCCAAACAATGTTACATGGGTCATAGACGCTTCCTTCCACCAAAGCACAAATACAGAAGGGATAAAGAGTCGTTTGATGGTCGAACTGATTATAGAGAGCCCCCTAGATTGTTAACGGGTCAAGAAAGTTACGAGCAAGCACGAGACCTAGAAGACATAATTCTTAGTACGGATCTAAGCAAGAAAACCAAGATATATCATGAAACACGGGGAGACAATTGGAACAAATTGAGCATTTTCTTCCGTTTGCCTTATTTGAAATCATTATTATTGAGACATAGTTTATATGTGATGCATATTGAGAAAAATATTTGTGATGGCGTGTTGGGAATAATAATGAATGTGAAAGAGAAGACTAAGGATGGTCCTAAAGCCCGTAAAGACTTACAACTATTAGGCATAAAATCATGGTTACATCCTTTAAATGATGAAGGAGTGGTTCATTATCCAGAAGCGCCTTTCACTTTGACATCCGATAATAAAAAAACGTTTTTGGAAATTCTTGAAAGATCTCAAGTTGCCTGATGGTTTTTGCTCAAATATCAGTGGTTGTGTAAATTTGGAAGAGAAAAAGATTTCGGGATTAAAGAGTCATGATTGTCACATTTTGTTAAAATATCTTATTCCTTTAGCAACCCGTGGATTACTTCCAAATAATGTGTATGATGCGTTAGTAAATTTGTCTCGGTTCTTTCGGTTGTTGTGTTTCAAAGAGTTGATTCAAGCGGACCTCGAACAATTGTACATGGATATTACATTGACACTTTATAAATTTGAAATGATTTTTCTGCCGTCAATATTTGACATCATGATGCATCTCCCGGTTCACTTGTCATTTGAGGCTTTGCTTGGGGGACCTGTTCAATATCGATGGATGTATCCGTTTGAACATTACATGGGTACAATGAAAAGATATTTGCGGAATAATAACCACCCAGAAGCCTCTATAAGCGAGAGATATCTTGTAAATGAGAGTATTAGTTTATGTGCCAGGTATATGGAGGAAGAAGAGCAAGAAAATGCACAAACTGAAATCTCGGGCATTTCTATATTTTCATCGTTGGAAGACCTATCTAACGGAAAAATATACAACTTGGATTATATCGATCGAGTGACAGCTCATTCATACATTTTGAAAAATTGCCCCGAAGCAGAACCTTTTTACTTGTAAGATTCTATGTTGCTGTTATTAAATAGCATTAAAGAGTATGCTATTTAATATTCGATCTATTTGCAGAGATTACATGTAGTATTGCAATAACAACGAGTCTCGTGGAGAAACGTTTGCCGCATATTTCAAGCATAGAGTGAGTTAATTATAAACCATATATTCTAACTCTTTATATTTATGTATAGGTTGCTCAATTAACCGAATTTAACGACATATCAAGAGACCTCAAGATCTTAGGAGAAGGTCCAAGTATGTACTCGTCTATGTATGTTTGGTGTAAAGTAAACGGATACAAATTATGTACAGAAAAACACGACGAAGGTTTGACCACTCAAAATAGTGGGGTGGTTGTTGAAGGGTTCAATGGGTCTGAAACTATGTCATACTACGGAGTTTTAACGGATATAATCGAAGTGCAATACTTTTCTCACAAACGAGTTGTTTTATTCAAGTGTAAGTGGTTTGATACACACTCGGGGGAACTAGGAGTGAAAGTGGATAAATATGGCTTCGTAAGTATAAATGTAAACCGAATTTTAAAAACCCAAAGTCAAGACCCGTATATATTGGCGAGTCAAGCAAAACAAGTATTCTACGCCCCTGATATGTCAGCCCGACCCGGTTGGAAGATTGTGACAAAAATAAAACCGCGGTTTACAAATATATAGTTCAGATTAATTAATTAGGTAGATTATGGTTTTTACTTTATATTAATTCTTATTACTACTTTATTTCAATTATTCGCTCATTTATTGATGATATGCATTAAGAATGTCTAAAGGTAGTAAAGAACCTTGGTGGAGTATGAGGAAAACATCCAGCAAACTCTTTAATCCGTACCAGAACCTCATTGCACAATCAGAAAACTTAAGGCTCCGAGAATCGTCTTCTAGAGATCCACCACCTATTGCTGTGGTCCCGATAGCTACTGCTCCCCCAGCAGACGAGGATGTTGATGCTGCTGAGGCAGAAGAGTTTGTAGAGAGTACGTTTACTGATATGGGGGATGACGACGATGAGGCTGACGACGAGGGTCACGAGGAGCCTCAAGAGGAGGATGAAGAGGAGGAGCATGGATCCACTCCCGACCCATCATCGACAGGTAACTTGTTTACAATTATTTATAGTTTGAATTGATTCACATATCTGATTATGAATTTGATAATTTTGAAGAATCTTGTGCCCACACGAGACGGGGGAAAAACAAGAATATTGCGTTATCTAAGAGACCAGCGGGGACAGGGATTCCTCTAACTTTTAGAGAGGTAGATGGGAGGCCGGGCGGTGTTGACGTTGGAAGAACAAGGTGGTCTAGACATGTGGGGTCGGTTGTGCGGGATCCCTCGGCCGTCTCGCACCGTCTTTTGAAGTGGAAGGCATTAAGTGCTGACCAATTGGATTACATTTGGACTGCTGTGGAGGTAAAGATTAATTAATTACACATTAATCATTCAATAATTATTTTAAAACATTTGAATGTTTTTATTTTCAGGATCCGTTCGAGGCTACTAATGGTCCTATTGATTCTTTTCGAAAGACCGAAATGGGACACGTCAAACAGATATGGGATAGATGGCGCTCGGATTTGCACAAGGAATATATCCGCGTACATAAAGGAGACGAGGCCGCGGTACTTGCCAATCCTCCACCAGACTACGATCGAGATGATTGGGAGTTTGTGTGTCACAACCATTTCTTTACGGACAAATTTAAGGTACGGTTTCATAATTCAAATAAAATATGATATTAGTTATTCTAACTTCAATTTGTTTATTTGAAATTCAGAAAAATAGTAGCACAAATATAGCTAACAGAAAGAAGCTGAAATTCCTACATCATACGGGAAGTAGACTGTTTGCTCAAATTGAAGAAGAGTTGGTAAGTACATTATTTATAATAACTTAATATAAAGATTGTTATGAGTTATATAATTTTTTTTTTCAACATGCGATTGAAATGTGACGGGCTCCATCTGTCGTTGAAGTGTTCAAGAGTACCCATACCCCAAAACCAACAAAAGAAAACCCAACTCCCGTCCCGGACGAACGCGTGCAAGAGAAAATTGTAAGTGAATTGAATTTAAATAAATTACTTATAACTAGTTTATAAATTATTATATAATTGACAAATTATTTCAAATTTGCAGGTTGAGATGGAGGAAGTTCTAAGTAACGAACCGGAAATATCAGACTTTGAGTTGACGGAGAGAGTATTCGGACGCCAAAAGTATGGGGGAGTATTCGGTATGGGATCAGGCGTCCGACCCACACACTTTCGTCAGGATCTACGAAGTTCTAACAATTCTCAACAAGCCACTGATCGATTGTTTGAGGAGAATCAAAGAATGGCGATGGAACTTGAGGATTTGAAGAAAAGGGATGAAGAAAAAACTCAAACGATTAATCAAATACAAGCGGAAAAGGTAGAATTGATTTCAAGAATGGATAGGGAAAGTGCAAAACAAGAGAAGAAAATGTTAGAATTGAATGCAAAATTAGAGAGTTTTGAAATGTTTATGCAGCAATATCAACCACCCCCTCCACCCACCAGCTAATTCTAAGACGTTTCGATTATATGAATTGATTGAATATGTTTAATGGTTAATGTAAAACATGTTGTTGGGATGATTGATTTGAGAATTTTGGAATTATCATTTTGTTTTATGAATTGATTGGTTTGGCTGAACAGGTTTAGGTTTCGGTTGAGCACAAAACAATAGGGCTATTTTGTAAATTTTGTAGGGAAAAACCGAAAGTTAAATGGAATCTTTCGGTTTTTCCTCAAAGGGAAAAACCGAAGGTTAACCTAATAACTATCGGTTTTTCTTCAAAGGAAAAACCGAAGTTAACTTAATAACTCTCGGTTTTTCTTTAAAGGGAAAAACCGAAGGTTAACCTAATAACTCTCGGTTTTTCTTCAAAAGAAAAAACCGAAGATTAACTTAATAATTCTCGGTTTTTCTTTAAAGGAAAAAACCGAAGGTTAATTGCATATCTTTCGGTTTTTCTTCAAAGGAAAAAACCATAGGTTAATTGCATATCTTTCGGTTTTTCTTCAAAGGGAAAAACTGAAGGTTAATTGCATACCTATCGGTTTGTCTTCAAAAGGGAAAAACCGAAGGTTAATTCAATAACTCTCGGTTTTTCTTCAAAGGGAAAAACCAAAGGTTAATTCAATAACTCTCGGTTTTTTCCTTTGAAGAAAAACCGAGAGTTGTATGATAAACTTTCGGTTTTTCTTTCGGTTATTAAAACCGAGAACTATAGGATATCTTTCGGTAAACGCACAATTATTTTTAACGACGGAGTCAATACCGAGGGATGGCGACAGTTACCTTAACTCTCAGAATTTGGTCTATACCGAAAGTTATAGGGTCAAAACCGAGAGTTTGAAATTTCAAATAAAAATGTTAACTTTTGTTTGATAAAAAAAGTATTTAAGAATTTTTGTATAAGCAAATGAGGTATTATTTTATTTTAAGAGACACATTTTTAGAAATCAATTTTATTATTATTTATAATTACTTTATTATTATCATATAAATTATTATTGTTTATTTTGAAAAAGAAAAGAAACAAACATAAAACATTGTTTGCAGCTAGACCATCTTGAACCAGCACGCATAATGGTTTTGCGTGCCATTTTTGCTCCAACCATATTGAAAAAAAAAGTTTTTTTTTTGTCCTCTCTTTCAGTAACGGTAGATCCTGTAAAAAAAATGACCCTTAGGTTATATATATATATTTTTAATAATTTTTATTTTTTTTACATTTAAAATAATTCTTCAACTTATATTTTTTTTTACTTTTAAGATAAAAAGTTAAATTTTTTTTTTAAATATATAATTAAATTATTAAATTTATTATACTTGAAATTTAATCTAATTTATTTTATATTTTATAATTTATTTTATATTTTTAACTTATATTTTATAACTTTAATTTTATAAATTATCTTATAATATGTTAACCATGTTTGTTTTAATATAATATGTTTGTTTATTTAAATGTATTAGATTATTTTATTGTTTATAAATTATTAATATATAATTAATTTTATCTTAATTTTATTAAATGTAAGAGAAAAGATTGGAGTTAAATATGTAAATTTAATAAATATATAGATAATATTAATAAGGTTAAAAAGTTAATGTAAGAAAGGAATATTCTAAAATATTCTTTTAGGTTTATAATAGATTTTTGGGTTGAAGATGAATTACTGATGCAATGTTTATTGCATTTTGGGTTTGAGAATAAGTTTATGGGTTGGAGATGGTCTTAGTCAGTGTCGCCGAAATAGGTATTTGAATGAGAAGAAGCTGACTAGTTACCAAATAAAACTTTAATCATTTTTTTTTTAAAATTGTATAGAGCTCAACAATATACTGTTTTCACAGGTAACAAATAAGTAAATTTGGCTGAAAATACTTTGCATAATTAATAAAATTTCATAAAATAAAAATTTATAATTAAGATAAAATTTAACATATTAATTTATAAATTATTAAATTTCTTATAAATAAATAATATTGAAAAAATGTCAAAACCTTTTATTTCTTTAACTACTCTACTATGACCAGTTTAACGACACAAATCGATAACGACACAGATCGATCGCTTATGTTGTGATGCAATGTGCTTATTAATATATATTTAATGCTAACATATTTATAGCGTACTCAAAACTATTTTTTTGTTGTTGTTATAGATAAACTTATAATTTGTAATTTTTTTTGAGTTATAAAGAGACCAATTTCACATTAGGAGTAGAATCTAAATCTAGAGAATTTTGACTATATTTCCTATTTTATTTGTTCACCATATACTGTAAGTGTTGAAAAACCTAAATTTTAGATTTTTTTATTATTATTTCATCTCTTGTTTATCTTTATATTCAATTTCTAGAAAAACTTATGATAACATTATTCTTTTAAATTTATAAATAAAATAATAATATTTTTTTTTAGTTATATTAATATATATATATATATATATATATATATATATAGTCATTTCTTTCACCTACGAATCTCATACTTTCAGAACTTTACATTAAAGACAATGCATAAAACCCAGTTCCTTAATTGGATTTTGCTTAAATTACAAATTTATTAATATATTTTGAGTATATTTTGTTATTCTGTAAACAAAAATTAATATAATGTATTTAGATAATCTTAACAATATTTAAACTAATTATTTTTTTTTTATAAAATAATTTAAAATATACAATATTCTTAATTTTATATATTAAATAAAATTTTGTATAGTAATAAAGTAGTTTTCTTGTATAATGAAAAAAATAGTTAATATATTTTTCTAAAATATAATAATTAAAATATGAAATGATGGTATACAATTTTATTTTTTAAAAAGGTGATAATGATAATAATAATAATAATTAATAACAATAATTATAAGTTACTGTCATTATTTTATTTACAATTAAGTTTATTATTTTACAAATATGTTGTCTTGTTCAGTGTCTAACCTTTCATGTTCAACTAGCCTTTCTTTTGTGCCTAGTCATATCGGTGCCATTTTGAATTATTAAAAAATAAATTAATAGTTTTAAATAAAAGGAATATAATTAATATATATTGTTTAAGCTGTTTTTTATGTAATTAAAGAGATTAGACATGTTTGTTTTTATAAATATTATTTTTGTTGTATTTATTTATTTTTTTATTTTTTTTATGAAAATAATAAAAATAATTTTATTTTTGTTAATGTGTCTCTTTACTTGTTTCATCCCTCCAAAACAAAAATATAAAGAAAAAACTCAAATTAGTAATATATATATATATAGAGGAGTGATAGAGAGTGAGAATTTGGTGAAAGAATGACTTGACATCACTTTCATTGGTTGAAAAATGTAAAAGTGGGAGGAAAGAGAGAAAAGAGAGAAATTATTTGATTTTTTCAGCTAATAAAATTATTTTGAGTCATTCCCTCACCTAATCATTTCTCATATATATATATATATATATATATATATATATATATATATATATATATATATATATATTTGTAAAATTAAATTAAAATAATAATTTTCTTAATAATATATTTAGTTCACACTTCATACTATAACATTTTTAGTTAGTATCAAAAGAAGTTTGGTCAATTCAATTTTTTTTACCAAATATCATAAAAAAAATAATCTTTTTGTCATTAAAAAATTGAATTTGAAATCGGTTATGTCACTTTTAGAACTTATTAGTTAAAATGTAACTTTTGTTTTTATAAATGATTAAGTGTTGTATGAAAAAAATAAGTTAAGGTTAATTTTCACTTATTTCGTGAACTAAAGGTAATATTATTTTCAAAAAATTATCTTTAATTTTTATTTTATCAACTAATTTTTAAGGACTTTGCTTTTACTTCAAACTCTTTCCAAAATTTCATTTTGAATTTTGTTTATTAGTTATATATATAATTAAATATAAAATTAATTTAAAAAATAATAATAAACATATGATATTACAAGAAAATAATAGTTATAAAATTATCAATAAGAGTTCATTTTTTATTTGAATAAGTATTTTTTATTTTGTTTTATAGATATACATATATTTTGTTTATGTAAAATCTATATAATTGTAAAATTGAAATAATTTATAATATCGTATAATTGTAAAATTTTAAAATTATAGATTTAAAATTATAAAAATACGTGTTTTCCTCTTTTAGAATAATAAAATTTTAAAAATTAACTCAAAATTATAATTTCTTTATATTTTAAGTTGTATTTTGGTTTTTTTTCCCTTGAACCTCTAATTATACTTCAACAAATTCAATGATGGTCAACCCAATCAGAAACATCTAACAGTTAAAATTGTAAGCAAACTTCATCCTAGACCCAATTTCCTCTTTGATGGACTATATTTATAGAGCAAACTCTTTTTGCAAAACCTGAAATTGTAATTATGTCAAGTCATTTAGATGCTAATAATATATATAAATTTGTTTGACAAAACAAAAAGAAACTCATTTCTTAAGAACGATAGAATTATAAAACTTTTAATTACATTTCAACCCAGCCAATATATGTTTATGCAAAAACAAAAACGCATTGATCACCCTTTTAGATGGGTCATAGATACTCGATTGTTCGGATGGACCTTAATTTGATCTTACACTATCAACAACTTATCAACTAAATGAATAGTTTTATCTTTATCTTGGATTCTGCAAACTTCATCAACTTTATCAATAGAATGTTCCAAGAAGATGTGTCTAACAGATGCACCCCACCTTCTTGTCCAATGGAGTAATGCCTCTCAATCATTTGGTATTTTAATTTGATCAAGCAATCATTTATCCTTTCATTTTATATGTTTGTAAGCAAAAGAAATATTAGAAACCTTATTTATTTATTTTTTGATAATCTTTGGGCCATAATGTCTAGAATGTGATCTTGAATTGATACATTGAAAAAAAAAATCTTCAATTAAAACTGAAAATTGAACAAGAATAATTATTTCTCATGCATAGCAATTTTCATACCAAACTTAACATATCTTCTAATTTGAATTCTCATTCAACATTAGTTTTAAAAGGCCACAAAATACAAATTAAAAGTATTTATTGAAATATTAAATTAAAGAGAGAAAAGATATTAATTCAACATAAGAGGAATTATCACTATCAGAGTTCACACAAAGCACTAAAACACTATTAGATCACTCCAAAAAAGAAGAATAAAACAGTTATTATATATTTGTAAAATTAAATAATAATTTATTTTTTATTATTATCCTTACTGGACGGTTCATACTACATTTTTAGTCAGATGGTTAAAAAAAAGATAAAATCATGTATCAAAACAAGTTTAGCCAATTCAGTATTTTACAAAATATCACAAGAAAACAATCTTTTTGTCATTCAGAAAATAGAATTTGAAGTACCTTATTTATGTCAATGTTAGAACTTTATTATTTAAAATGTAATATTTTTATAGCTAATTCAGTTTTCATTTATAAAATAAGTTAAGATTAATTTTCACTTATTTTTGTGAACTAAAAATAATAATATTTTTAAAAATTTAGCTTATTTTTAATTTACCAGCTAATTTTCAAGACATTTTTTTTTTTACTTCAAAATTTTCCCTTCAATTTTTAACCAATATCCATTCTCTTTTCCACTTTATAATTATTTTCTAAAATTCACTTAATTTGGGTTAAGTTCATAAAAAATACTTTTATTTCAGAGTCACCCTTAAAAAGTAATTTTCATAACAACCACTATATATGATACATAAGTAGTTTAATACAAGTACTCACATATTAAAAAATATAAATAAAAGGATTAAGGAATTTTAATATTGATTGATTGTTATTTTGTTGTCAATTTATTAATGACAACTACCATTTAGTTGGATCACGTTATTAATATACATAAATTTATTTTTAAGTTAGATGACTATTTAGAACAAACTTGCACTGTATCGTAAATTGACCTGCAATAATATTTATAAATTGACCTGCAATAATATTTATAATTAGGGATAGATAACCCAATGAATTGATTGACCTAGGCTGGCATCATCCACAGACCCAAGACAATCAGCAAACAGCACCAACAAACAAATTAACAATCTATCTTGCCAGAGACAGAAAATAGAAGAAACAACAAATAATAGCAAACAACATCAAAAACATCAAACAACTTAATTTATATAACCCTAGAGTTGGACATCGTGCCTAAATGACTGTATTCGACTCGAACAAGTCGTGTTAAACTCTCAATCGTGTTGTGTCGTGTCTTAATCTTATGCGTGTCGTATCGTGTCTTGACCCACTCAAGATATTATGATCCACGGGCTCTTTCGTACCGTATTAATTCGTATCTATTAGTTTATTCGTGTTTCGTGTTATTCCGACTAGAGTTTCGATTAATCGTATCTTGTCGATGCCTATTTTCAATCGATGCTTTAAACCATGATTATCCCCCCCTTAAAAACAACACTTTTTAACTGATGACTCTTTAGTTAAAGATTTATAGTATTTAATACAAATAAATATATTATTAGATTTTATTAAAGATTACTTATTTACATCAAAATTGACACAACTAATTAACACAAGTAAATGTATTTTTTTGCAGAAAATTACTTAAAATCATTTTGTTTCATTAAAATTTTCTTTTGTTTCATTAATGTTAAATTGAATAGCTAAAGTTATGTGGCTAATTGTGTTTATGTCTTTTTTGTGTATATATTCGTGCTCGTGTCTATACTCTTAAATTGAACTAAATGTCTTTTTTGTGTATATATATTCGTGCTCGTGTCGTGTCTATACTCTTAAATTGAAGTAAATGTCTTTGTTAGTGAAGAACATTGTGTCTAACTAATCGCATCCAATTAGGACATTTCGTGTCAAACTTTCAATTATGTCGTGCCTTGATCCTCTCAAAATATCACGATTCACGGACACATCGTGTCGTGCTATTTCGTGTATACTATACTTATTGGTAATTTCTAAAATCTTGAAAAAAGATCAATGGTGAATAAGGAAAAGATATCCATAAAAATATTTTACAAATATATTAAAAAATAATCTTACTATGGTTCAACATATATGAAAAACAAACTGCTATTTCTACATAATTATAATCTTCTACCATTTTGAATGGACAAATATTTTTGATAACATGGACAATATATATGTCCTTAAAAAATCCTTTGCAAATTTAATCAAAAACAAGACAATAGTTCTATATATATTTATTATACATTAACTAAAATACAACACAAAATGAATAAGTCCATACACGAGTTAGCACGACATATGCGCTTGTGATATGTGAGTGAGCGCTTGGCCAGCAGATCCAAGAGACCAGCCGCTGCACAACAGACCGGGCTAGGCCGGTCAACCGAGTGTGTGTTCAGGAAGCTCAGACATGGTGCAATGCCCATGCAGATCCCCGTGCATGAGGTTGCTTCTCAGCTGCAGAGCCTGCCGCCAACACTATCATTATCATCACGGCCACTGCCCCATTCTTCTCCATTCTTTAGAGAGTATACACAAATTAAATTCTAAACACATTATAGTTAGTTAATTATAAAGACTGAAAAAAGTATCACTCTTTTTTAAGTCGTGTTTTCTTGAAAGATGAATGACTGCTTCCAATTCCTTCTGTTAAAATTAAAACATGAAGCCTCCATTTATAGACCCACCCATTCAACTAACTACCCCCTTAATCTAACTTAACCATGGTTATATATTAAATTAACTTCTTATATTAATTTAGTATATTTAACTTCTTATAAAGATAATAATTCAAAATATATATGTTTTATTTTATATATTAACTAAAATACAGCACAAAACCAATTATTACAATATACACGACGAGATAGCACGACACGATGTGTCCGTGAATCGTGATATTTTGAAGGAATCAAGGCACATACAACACTACACGATTGAAAGTTTGTGACAAAATACCATAATCGGACACAACTATAGTTAGATACGATGTCCTTCACTAACACGATATTTACTTAAATTTAAGGAATTATAGATAAAAATTAAACTTGTGACTTTTAGTTTTTAGATACTGATTATATATAAATTAAATTCAAAGTGTCTGAGTCGGATTAAGCCGATGTCTAACATTATTATAGACTTATATCTTCTATATTTAAAAAAAAAAAAAATCAAATTTTGCTAAATAAGAACAACATATCCTTAAACTGTTTTACAAATTTCATTAACAAATAAAATATTTTTGATGACATAAACAACGTGGGACAATATATCCTCAAATATGTTTTGCAAATTTCATTAACAATAAGATAATAATTCAAAAAATACATGTTTAATTTATTTTATATATTAACCAAAATACAGCACAAAATTATTAAATTCGTAGACACGAGATAACACGACACAAGCGTGTTCATGAATCGTGATATTTTGAAGGGATTAAAGCACGACACGATTGAAAGTTTTATACAAATATATTTTTTATGGAGAAAATTTCTTAAGAAAATCTTTTTGTTTCAAAATAAAAACAATTATCAAACTAGCTAGCTACAAAGATAATTTGGTATTAGTCTCTCAAAACATGAATTGTCACTAGTTTGCACATTTCTCTTTTAAGTTCTATAAACTAACTCACTTAAGTCATTTTTCTAAATATTATTAAGGTTGATGAACACGAATTAACACGACAAATCGACTCGTGGGTTATGATATTTTGAACAGGTCAATCACAAAACGCACAAAATGGAAACGAGTTTTGACACGATACAACACAATTGAAAGTCAGGACAAAGTGTTCGAGTTGGATTAAACACGAAGACTAGCATTATTGTAGACTTATATTTTCTAAAGTTTTAAAGAAAGATCAATTTTTGATGACTATTAAATTGTTTTACAAATTTCATTAACAAATAAAATATTTTTTTATGACATGAACAATATGGACAATATATCCTTAAAAATTCTTTGCAAATTTCATTAACAATAAGATAATAATTCAAAATATAGATGTTATATATGATGATAATGCTCAGTTTAGAAATTTTCCAAACATATCTTAAAAAATTATGGAAGTTTTTAGACTTTTCAAGAATAATTTTAGGAACGTGTAAGAATTATTCATGTGATTTCTTGAGTTATAGAACTCAAGTCACGAAGTTAAAGAATTTTCCAAACATGTCTTAAAATTTTATATTAGTCAAGAATAATATTTTGACCATTTTAAAATATTTTTTTGGGATTTTTCTGAATTAAATTAGAGATATAAATTAATTATAACCATTGAGTTAAAGAAAAGTAGAAACCAAACAAGTTTTATAATTTATTTAAATTGAAATTCGAAGTCTGGGATTAAAATCGGGCAAAGAAAAAGTCCAAAGGCCAAAATGAACGTGTTTAGACATCCTGAGGGTGCGCTTGAATTTCAGCAGTCATCTTAGAAAAAAAGTTGGATATAATGTATTCTGCTTGGTTTATAGACGTAGGCAAATTGGTCGTTTGAGTGAGTTATGGATTTATTTATTTATTTATTTATTTTTATTTTTTTATTTTTTTGGAATTGAGCCTTGATACTGGACCATTTAGGCACACTTGAGCTTTCTGGAAAGCCTAAACCAACTCCTACAACTTTGGTTTTGTTTCAAATGAATAATCACAACTCATGTCATTTAAAAATGAACATTTTCGAGTAATTTTGGTCTTCTTTGGCTCCTTTGTTTGGATAGCAGGTTTTCTTGAGCTCTCCCGGTCGAGTTACGTGATGAGTTTTGTACCGTGGGAAAGGTACGCTCAATGGTTACAATGTCGGTAGAAACTCGTTAACTGAGATGGAGGACCATAGGCCCATCAATCTTTAAAAGAAGTCATGTGACCAGTTTTTGACCAATATGGCTTATCGGCAACCTCACGTGGGTTGTAGGTCGAAATATGTGTCGTGCTTGGTGCTAAAAGAAAACTAAGACTTATACTTTCCAATGGTGGGTCTTGGCTCAATTTGGCAAGTATAGCTCCATTTATGTTTCGATGAAGTGGAGACTATCACATGTTAACTTCTGAGGCTAATTGGTGTTCATACTTCGGTTTGTGCAATCACCTGCGAGCCTTTAACGGTTTAATGACACTTTGAGACCGGTGCTGATTATTTGAACATTGTCTTAACTTTAATTTGATACCTCATAGACTCAATTTAGTGGACTACAACTCCACGAATCATCAATTGAGTGCAAGGTGGTCAGATTTGAGCTCAATGTTCTTGTTTTTGACTTCTCCTCATATTCATGGACGATGAGGATCTTGATTTTGAATTCGGTCTGAATGGAATTGTAGCCCGTCCTCTTATCTTTACAATGAAACTGTATTCAACGAATTTGGCTAAGTATCCAACCCTGGGTGAATTGTTTTTAAAAATGGTGCAAAGTGTTTTCTTGGTTTTGGGCTGAATTTCAAACTAACCAAATGTATAACACCTCTAACGTATTCTTCGTCCCTTGATGACCGGCGCGCTCTGGTGAAGCGCTCCTGATGAAGACCCAGCAAAGATTGTGCGTTGACTCAAGCTAGGTGCATTAACCAGATCGAGTTTTTGTTAAAAATAATAAATAATTAATAATTTTGGAAAACATTTAATGTGAAACTCAAAAGTTGAAGATGAAGCGTGAAGGAAGATGAAGCTCAAGAGATGCAATATTGTTTAATTGTATTTATTTTGAGTTCTAGATCCTTCTACTTTATCCTTTAAATTGAGGTTCACTCATTAGTTTTTACATATCAAAATTAAGTGAGCTGTAGCTACTTAAGATTTCAATCAATAAAATCCTATTTTATTAATTATAATATTTTCCGCACCAACAAATTTGGTATCAGAGCAAGGTTACGTTTCAATATTGAAATGTCATTCACTCTATTCTCATACTCTCCAAATCAAATTTCTATCTTTGAAGACGAATTCTATGAATTCTGGAGCAGCCAAATGGAAACATTTTTCATATCCCTAGGTCTTTGGGATATGATAGATGAAGAAGAACTCGATGTGCCCGATGAAGACGACGAAGGATACGAGAAATTTAAAAGGATCTCAAAAAACGAGATGCACTAGCTTTGCGCTATATTCAACAAGGAGTTGGGAAAACTATATTCCCTCGTATTTTTGGAGTAAAAAAGGCTCAAGATGCTTGGGTGATATTGAAACAGGAATTTCAAGGTACAGAGAAAACAATTGCATTAAAACTCCAAGCCTTATGGAAAGATTTTGACAATCTAAAGATGGAGGCTCGAGAAAAGGTACAAGATTTTTCTTCTCGTGTTTCCACTATTATCAATCAAATAAAAAACAGCGGAGATGAAATCAAAGATAAAAAGGTTGTTGAAAAGGTTCTTCGAAGCCTTCCTCAAAAGTTCGATCATGTTGCTGCTGCGATTGAAGAATCAAAAGACTTTCCAAGATGACAATATATGAGTTGACTGGATCTCTTCTAGCATATAAGCAAAGAATTAATCACTCTTGTACTCCATCAACTGATCAAGCCTTCAAATCCAAGCAAGTACCAGAAGCTTTTTCAAGAAGTCATCACAACAAATTTGGTAAGAAAAATGAGAAGACGTTCGGTTGGAAAGGTAAAACACCACAACAATCAAGTGATTCTTATTCGTGTACCATTTGCAAGAAATCAAATCATGAGTCAAAAGATTGTTATTTCAAATGCAAAAGATGCAAAATCCCTAATCATTCTCAAAGTGATTGTCGATTTCAAAATCAGGAGAAGAAAGAAGATGATGCAAAATTTGTGAAAGAAGATTATGACGTTATGTTTGTTTCTCTAAATGGTGAAGAGAAGTCAAAAAGTCGATGGTATCTTGATAGCGGTTCTAGCAACCATATGACAAGCAATAAAGATATGTTTGTGGAGCTCAACTCAAATATTACTTCAACTGTTGTTCTTGGAGATGGTTCTTATCAAGATGCGAATGGAAAAGGAACCATTGATGTTCCAACTTCGGGAGGTAACAAAAAGCTTATCACGGATGTTCTATATGTCCCTAATACTTCATATAATCTTCTTAGTATTGGACAACTTATTAAGAAGGACTTCTCGGTATATTTTGATGATGGAAGTTGCAAAATATTTGACAAAAAGAAGAATGTGGTTGTGGCAACTGTCAAAATAAAAGATAAGACTTTTTCTCTCACGTTTTCATTGAAAAGTGATTGTGCATTAAAAGTGGAAAATGAAGATTTGTATAAACTTTGGTATCTTCGATATGGTCATCTAAATCAACGGGGACTTCAGTTGCTAAAAGAGAAAAATATGGTGGTTGAACTTCCTTCTATTCAAGTGATGAATGATATATGTGAAGGTTGTATTTATGGAAAGATGCACAAGCTCCCATTTCCCAAAACTACATGACGAGCAAAAGGACCACTTGAACTTGTCCATTCTGATATATGTGGCCCGATGCAAACTCCTACTCCTGGAAATAAGATGTATTTCATTCTTTTTGTTGATGATTATACAAGAATGATGTGGATTTATTTCATTAATCAAAAGTCCGAAGCCTTTTCTATTTTCTTACGATTCAAGTCTCTAGTTGAAAAGGAAAGTGGTCATATAATGAAGTACTTGAGAACTGATCGTGGAGGAGAATATCTCTCAAATTCCTTTACGGAATAATGCAAAGATAATGGTATCAAAAGTCAATTAACCATCAGTAGATCTCCACAACAAAACAGCGTAGCTGAACGGAAAAACCGTACAATTGTAGAGATAGCAAGAAGCATGCTGAAAGGAAAGAGAATTCCAAATCTATATTGGGCCGAAGCTGTTCACACAGCTATATATATTCTCAATCGATCACCAACCAAAGCAGTCAGAAATAAGACTCCATTTGAAGCTTGGTATGATAAAAAGCCCGTCATTGATCATTTTAAAATATTTGGGAGTATTGCTTATGCTCTAATCCCATCTCAAAGTCAGAAGACGTTTGAAGAGAAAGGCCAAAAACTTGTGTTCATTGGCTATAGTGATGAATCCAAGGGATATCGATTGATGAATCCATTGACCAACAAAATTATTGTATCTCGAGATGTTGTTTTCGATGAAAAAGCTATTTGGAATTGGAAGGGGAAAGAAGTTAAAGACTTGGGATCACAACCATTTACTGATCCAATTGCATCCCAAACTAGTACATCCCAAGCTAGCTCATCTCAACCTTCTACACAAGACTCAGAATCTGATTCAGATCGTCCTCTAAGAAAGACCCGAATGGTTCAAGACATTTATGATGAAATTGAGTTTGAATTATTTTCTTGTGAGCCACAATCATTCCAAGAAGCTTCTCAAAAAGAATATTGGCAAAAAGCAATGAAAGATGAGTTATATACAATTGAGAAAAATTCAACATGGGAACTCGTGGACTTGCCAGATGGAAAGAAAACTATTAGTTTAAAATGAGTCTACAAAGTAAAGTACAGTGAGGATGGTTTGATTCAAAAACATAAAGCTCGACTTTTCGAAAAGGGTTATTCTCAACAACCGGGAGTTGACTTCTTAGAAACTTATGCTCCTGTTGCAAGAATAGAGACAATCTGTACTTGTGTAGCCATTGCAGCTCAGTTGGAGGTAAATATATTTCAACTTGATGTAAAATCAACTTTTCTAAATGGAGAAATTCAAGAAGAGGTGTATGTTGAGCAACCCGAAGGTTTTGAGATCAAAGAAAAAGAGAAGAAATTTTATCAACTAAAAAAGGCATTGTATGGGTTAAAGCAGGCACCCCGAGCGTGGAACAGCAAAATCAATAGCTATTTCATCAAGAAAAGCTTTAATCGAAGTACAAGTGAATCATCTCTCTATGTGAAGACTATTGACAAAGATTTCTTGATTGTATGTTTATATGTAGATGATCTCATCTATTTTGGAACAAACAAAGCTATGGTGGCAGACTTCAAGAATCAAATGATGAAAGAATTTGAGATGACAGACTTGGGACTAATGAAATATTTTCTTGGTATACAAGTTAATCAAAGTCCAGGAAAAATCTTTCTATCTCAAGAAAAATATATTGAAGATTTGCTCAAGAAATTCAATATGAGTCAATGCAAGCCCCTCTCCACTCCTATGGCGTTGAATGAAAAATTTCAAGTTAACGACGACGGTGAGAAAGCTGACTCAACTAGTTATAGAAAGTTGATTGGTTTCTTAATCTATCTCAACACAAGACCAGATATCACACATTCGGCAAACTTGCTTTCTAGATTTTTGAATGAGCCAAGTCAAATTCATTTTACAGCCGCAAAAAGAATCCTTAGATATCTAAAAGGCACAAAAACTCAAGGCATTGAATTCAAAAAGGAAAATGAATGTAAGTTGGTTGGGTATACAAATAGTGATTGGGCAGGCTCGATTGATGATCGAAAAAGTACCTCCGGTTATATCTTTTGTCTTGGATCAAATGTAACATCATGGAGCTCAAGAAAACAGAAATCCGTGGCATTGTCATCAGCCGAAGTAGAGTATATAGCATGTACTGATGCAACATGTGAAGCTGTTTGGCTTCAAAGAATTTTAAAGGACATGAAGTTTGAACAATGTGAGCCGACAATTATTCATTGTGACAATATGTCAGCTATTGCAATGACAAAGAATCCTGTTTTTCATGCTCGGTCCAAACATATTGAACTACGACATCATTTTATTCGAGATTTGGTTACTCAAGAAGTAATTTCCATGATGTTTATAAAGACGGAGGATCAACCAGCAGATATCATGACCAAAGCCGTCACGATTGACAAGTTCGACAAATTCAAGAAGAAACTCAAGATTACTAATTAAGAGGGGTGTTAAAAATAATAAATAATTAATAATCTTGGAAAACATTTAATGTGATGGTGAAACTCAAGAGTTGAAGATGAAGCGTGAAGGAAGATGAAGCTCAAAAGATGCATTGTTTAATTGTATTTATTTTAAGTTCTAGATCCTTCTACTTTATCCTTTAAATTTAGGTTCACTCATTAGTTTTTACATATCAAAATTAAGTGAGGTGTAGTTACTTAAGATTTCTATCAATAAAATCCTATTTTCTTAGTTATAATATTTTCTGCACCAACAGTTTTGGGTTGACTATGCCTTAAACTCGTATGGTTGACTCAGTGCTGCGTTCGCCTCCGTTCCGGCGTTGGAGGCCACACGTCACCATCTGCATCGGAGTTCCGACGGTCCTTCGAGAAAAATATATATATTTTTTATTTTATTTTTTTAAAAAAATGTAAAATACAATATTAGTCTGAAAACTCACCCCATGCTTGCCTAATCGCTGTATGGTGTTATATCTTGTAATTTTAATTTCGTCTTCTATCTTTTTCTTTTTGTTAGAGTTTTGGCCCGAATTCTGTTGGGTCAGCGGGCTTTGCCCGCATTGTATGGACCTGTAGTCTTAATGGGTTTGGCCCCTTTTTAATTTACATCATATTTTAGGGATAGACAATATATAGAGAATACAACCGTCTTTTCTCTTATTTAGTTTTTACGTTGTCCACCAAAATTTATTCAATCTTTGATATAGTGAAACATTCTCTTCTGCCCGTGTTTTTTCACCCGTAAAGGGTTTTCCACGTAATATTGGTGTTCGTTCTTCTTTTCGCTTTTATCCTCGTTTATTGTGGTTTGATTCTAAAAAATTGGTATCAGAGCCAAATTTGTTTGTTTTATTTTTGGTCATGACTACTATGAAATACGATATTCCGCTGCTGGATCGTAACACCAAATTTTCGTTATGAAAAGTGAAGATGCGAGCTATTTTGGCACAGATGGATCTAGAAGATGCGCTATATGGCGCTGACAGGATGTCGTCTTTGTGGACTATTGAAGAAAAGCAACGAGCGGATCGTAAGGCTCTATCGCAGATTTATCTGCATCTATCGCGATTCTTCAAGACTGTTTGAAGGAAAAAACAGCTTCTGCGCTCTGGCTAAGATTGGAGCAATTATGTATGACGAAAACGCTGACTAACAAGCTACACTTGAAGCAACACTTTTATTCCCAACGTATGTCTGACGGTACGTCTTTAGAAAATCACTTAACTGTTTTTAAAGAAATAATCTCTAATTTGGAATCTATGGAGGTTAAGTACGATGAAGAAGATTTAGGGCTGATATTATTGTGTTCACTACCTCCTTCGTATGCTAATTTTAGAGATACCATCCTCTATAGTCGTGAGACTTTGACTCTAGATGAGGTTTATGATGCACTCTTCTCGAAAGAGAAAATGCATAAACTCTTTGATTCAGATAACATGGATGAAGGCCTTGTTGCACGAGGCAGACAACAGGAGAGGTATTCTAGCAGCAATAACCGTGGTAGGTCAAAATCCAAGAACAGGGAACTACAAGAAGAAAGGCCATATTGTTGTTGAGTGTTATAAGTTACAGAATAAAAATAAAAGGGCTTGTGAGGATCATAAGAGCAATCAACTAGAGAAATATGGCGAAGCTGATATTGCTGAAAAGTACAATGATGGAGAACTTCTCGTTACGTCTGATATTTATTCGAAATAGAGCGACAAATGGATTCTTGATTCTGGATGCACGTTTCATATGTGTCCTAATCGGGATTGGTTCTCTACATATGAAGTGGTCTCTAGAGGTACCATTGTGATGGGTAATAATGCATCTTGCAGAATTGCTGGTATTGGTACGGTTAGAGTTAAGATGTTTGATGGCACTATTCGAACACTTGGTGATGTAAGGCACGTTCCTGACATGAAGAGAAATCTGATCTCATTGAGTATTCTTGATTCTAAAGGGTACAAATACACCGGTGAAGGTGGAGTTGTGAAGGTCAACAAGGGGTCTCTTGTTGTGATGAAGGGACTCAGGAAAACTACCAATTTATATGTTCTGCAAGGCTCTACGATTACAGGTGATGTTGTTGTTGCTAGTTCGTCTATGTTTGATTCCGATGCTACAAGATTATGGCACATGCGTCTAGGTCCCATGAATGAGAATGGCATGGTCGAATTGAACAAGAGAGGGCTTCTCGATGTGCAGGGTATTACGAAGCTGAAGTTTTGTGAACACTGCGTTTTTGGTAAGCAGAAAAGAGTTAGGTTCTCGGCTGCTATTCATAATACGAGGGGGACACTAAACTACTTTCATTCTGATTTTTGGGGGCCTTCTAGAGTTCCATCTAAAGGTGGTGCGTTCTATGTGTTGACTATTATAGATGATTTCTCCAGGAAGGTTTGAGCATTCTTTTTGAAACAAAAGAGTGACGTGTTTTCTACCTTTAAAGAGTGGAAGTTAATGATTGATAAGAAGACATGGAGGTAAGTGAAGCATCTCCGAACTGATAACGGTTTAGAGTTTTGTTCTTATAAGTTTAATACTTTATGTAGAACTGAAGGTATTGTGAGGCATCATACAGTTCGACATAATCCTCAACAGAATGGAGTTGTAGAGAGGATGAATAAGACTTTGATGGAGAAGGTGCATTGTATGCGCCTTAATGCTGGGCTACCGATGTCGTTTTGGGCTAAGACCGTTGCGTATGCATGTCATCTCGTTAATCGCTCTCCTTCGACTGTTATTGATAAGAAAACTCCACAAGAGGTATGGACTGGTTCTCCTGCTAGTTATTTTAATTTAAAAATTTTCAGATGTCCTGCGTATGTTCATGTGGATAATGGGAAGTTAGAGCCTCGTTCGGTGAAGTGTGTGTTCATAGGGTTCAAGCAAGGTGTGAAGGGATACAAGTTGTGGTGTCCTGAGACTAGTAAAGTCGTCATCAATAGAGATATTGTTTTTGATGAGACTAGCATGCTTCAGGGGTCTCCGTCTTCAACTCCCTCCGAGGGAAATCAACAGAAGTTAAGTATTGATGTGGAGCTTGAGATTGAGTTGAAATCTACACCTGAGCAAACTCTAGAGCCCATTCCAGTTTCTATGGATGGTGCTAGCTCCTTAGAAGAACCTCCACAACATTCAATTGCTAAAAATAGGCCTCGTAGAGAAATTACACGCCCTGAGAGATATGCAGAGGCTGATTTAGTTGCGTATGCATTAAATGTGACTGAAGAGATTGATTTAGAAGAAGAACCCGCGACGTATTCAAAAGAGGTTACATGTGAAAACTCTGGCACGTGGATGATCGCTATGCAGAAAGAGATGAAATCGCTTCACAAGAATGCTACATGGGATCTAGTGAAGCTACCAAAGAGCAAGAAGGTTGTTCGCTGCAAATGGGTGTATAAGAGAAAGGAAGGTACGATGGGAGTTGAAGAATCTAGGTATAAAGCCAGACTTGTTGCAAAAGGATATAGTCAAACTCCAGGTGTTGATTTTACTTAAGTATTTTCTCCAGTTGTGAAGCACAGTTCTATTCGGGCTTTACTAGGTATTGTGGCATTTCACAATCTTGAGCTTGAGCAGTTAGATGTAAAAACTGCATTCTTACATGGAGAAATTGAGGAAGACATCTACATGCAGCAACCAGAGGGATTCGTAGCCTTAGGAAAGGAGGACTACGTATGTCAGCTGAAAAAGTCTATTTATGGTTTGAAACAGTCACCAATACAGTGGTATAAGAGATTCGATACATTTATGACCACTCATGATTTCAGGAGGAGAAGTTACGATAGTTGTGTCTACTTTAAAGTATGTGATGATGGGTCGTTCGTTTACCTGTTGTTGTATGTTGACAATATGCTAATTGCCGCTAAAGATCAAAGAGAGGTCAAAAGGTGAAAGCACAGTTGAGTAGCGAGTTTGAGATGAAAGATTTAGGTGCAACAAAAAAATGCTTGGAATGGAGATTCTTAGAGATCGACCGGCTGGTAAATTGTACATAAGTCAAAATAGGTACATTGAAAAAGTCCTTAGTAGGTTTAACATGCAAAGTGCCAAGCCGGTAAGTACTCCACTAGCTGCTCATTTTAGACTTTCGTCTACTTTGTCACCACAGTCAGATAGTGATGATGATTATATGTCGCGAGTTCCACACTCTAGTGTCGTTGGCTCCCTTATGTATGCTATGGTTTGTTCACGACATGACTTAGCATATGCAGTTAGTGTTGTTAGTAGATATATGACAAACCCTGGTAAGGAACATTGGAAAGCAGTTCAGTGGATTCTCAGATACTTATGTGGTTCTACTGATGTTTGTTTACAGTTTGGGAAAAGTAGAGATAGAGTTGTCGGTTACGTTGATTCAGATTACGCTGGAGATCTTGATAAGAGAAGATAACTGTCTGGTTACATTTTTTGTGTTGGTGGTTGCGCTATTAGTTGGAAGGCTATGTTGCAGGCTATAGTTGCTTTGTCTACTACAAAGGCATAGTACATCGCGATTACAGAAGCTTGCAAAGAAGCAATTTGGATGAAAGGCTTGTTTGGCGAACTTAGTGATGATTTGCAGATTTCTACAATCTTTTGTGATAGCTAGAGTGTTATTTTTCTGACAAAGGATCAGATGTTTCACGAGAGGACTAAGCACATTGATGTACGGTATCATTTTGTGCGTGATGTGATTGCTCGTGGTGATATTGTTGTGAGCAAGGTGAGTACACACAATAATCCTGCAGATATGATGACCAAGTCACTTCCTATTACCAAGTTTGAGCATTGCTTGAACCTAGTTGGTCTTCATTGCTGAGTTATGTCCTTAAGGGCTTTGGTGGAAGAGGTTTGATTTTGTGGTTATGATATCAAAGATTGGATTTCGTTTCAAGGTGGAGATTGTTAGAGTTTGTGGCCCGAATTCTTGTTGGGTTAGCGGGTTTTGCCCGCACTGTATGGACCTGTAGTCTTAATGGGTTTGGCCTCCTTTTAATTTACATCATATTTTAGGGTTAGACAATATATAGAGAATACAGTCGTCTTTTCTCTTATTCATTTTTTACATTGTCCACCAAAATTTGTACAATCTTCGATATAGTGAAACATTCTATTCTGCCCGTGGTTTTTCACCCGTAAAGAGTTTTTCACGTAATCTTGGTGTTCGTTCTTCTTTTCGCTTTTATCCTCGTTTATTGTGGTTTGATTCTAACACTTTTCACCTTATTTTTTTTCATAATCAAAACACCAACAAAACTCATATCTCTACTCTATTTTTCAAAATTAAAATTTCAGTGGATTTCTCTTTAACTTATGAAAAAATTGCAAACAAAGGATGTTACTTGTCTGAAAAAGAACAAAGGCAGCAAATATTTTTACAAAAATGCAAAATGATCTACTCCTATCATCTATCTTGTCAAGAGATCTTTTTGCAAAAACTCCTAAAGCATGAGTTAATAATGTTTAAGGTGACTAAGAATGTAAAGATGGTTGAGTAGATCCAACGTTAACACGATATCAAGAACACAATTAGATGAAAGAAAGCAAGAAAACGGAAAAACGAAGAAGAATGAAAGCTGCAAAACATATTAAACTATCTGTACAACATATATAAAGCTTTAAAGCATGATTAAGAAAAGAGTATCCTCCTTTAAGAATCTCCATGGATTAATCTCCAAATATTGACAGATGCATTTTTAGGTTAAAAAAGGTGTGAACATTCATCTTTTTAACTTCTTCATTCATGCATGTTGTATATATAGGTTTAAAACAAATTATGGATTATTATATATAATTTCTATTTTCTCTTATTATTATTTGAATAATTTAATTAATTTGGCATTTTTGTTAGTTTGTAGTGTCAATATTATGTGCATCATACTAATTTGGCAAAATAAAATTATTAAAAATGAAAAAAATACAACAAATAAAAAACATTAATTAAGATATGTCTATTTTAAATAACAATTAAATCTTTTATTAGTAGGAATTTATTGGAGTTATGGAATGATCTAGCTCAACTTCCATCAATTAATTAACAATTGACGATCGATACAAGAGAATCGGACTTTTAACCCTATGTGAACCATCAAACCAGATTAAAGAACAAGAAACATGATCTTGATTTAACCATCGTCCACTAACTGTAACCTTAAAAGAATTTTTCTCATTCAGATTAGTGAAAGAGAGAACTTTTGGCTCCACATTAACATGAACCATGTTATTCTCCGTATTGATTTTTACCTGATACCTGGAGTTTGGATGTCCAACATTTGTTACAGTTCTTGAAAATTTAATAGTGAAGTTTGAGTTCTGAAGCACCGATGATGTCATTGCTGGATAATTGAGATCTTTTGGAGACATTCCGGTCCCATAATCATTTGTACACTTTGTTTTTCCTTTGAACATAGTTGTCAACTTATCTCCTTCGGAACCTAAACCACAAAACATTTTGAAATAGTCTTCTATGTCTGTCTCATACACGAGTCCAGCATTTACAGCTTCCACTGGATTTATGTATCCTGCCCCGTAACCTAGTTCAGCATCTGAATTGTAATCGAAGTTCATGTCCCGAGCTATAATTAAGCAGTCAAACAAATAAACATAATTAATCATAAATCAATTCGATGTTCTTTGCATGCATATTGAATTAATTTATATATTAATTTATTACCGGTAGTCATAATAGAGGATTTGATAGCAGAAGCAGACCAATCGGGATGTTTTGATTTCACATAAGCAACTGCACCAGCAACATGTGGACACGACATAGAAGTTCCACTCATGAATGTGTAATTAGTCTTAAATGTTTTAGAATTTGATATGTAGAATGAAGGATTCTTTGATGGAAGAAATGCCGCTAAAATATTTGTTCCAGGTGCACTTATATCAGGCTGCAAACCATGAAAATTTTATACAAAATATTAAGTTAAAGAGAGTTAAAAATGACAAAAAAAAAAAAAAAAAACAGACCTAGTGATATTTAATAAATTAATACTATATATTTTACCTTAAAAATTTGTGGTAAAATTGTGTTGGGTCCTTTGCTGGAAAAATAAGCTACCGTAGGAGCTTGATTTGGAAGAATCTCACTTTTCATTATGCGTGCTGAATGAACTTTTTTGGATTTGAGGTAAGATTTAATATAATTAAAGTCATCCTCATTCAATATCGCGGTGGGTAGAGGAACGATTCTAGGACCATGTATTATTGATTCACCCATTCGAAGAATAACACCACTTGCACCAACACTTTCCGCGGTTGAAAATACATCTAAGCTTGTAGAATCACCAATATCACAAACCATGACGTTTCCTTTTACCAAATGAGGATCTACGCATTCAGATGTGCATTGCCTGATTTTAATTTTAAAATAGAAATGTGAGAAGTATATAAAACTTTTTACTCATTTAAAACAATTAGTTAAAAAGTAAATAGTTGAATTTGTATTTGGGTGATTTATTATATAAGAGAGAGTTAGAAATATTTACTCTGCAATTGATTCATCACAAAAAGACGTCAAACTTCTACCATATACTAATTTACTGTAGTTGCTCATGTCGAAAGCATTCACCGATGCGCTCTATTCAAAATCATAAGACACAATGGTCAAAATATATTAGTCTTAATTTATTATGAATATATATTGTTATGTTGAATATGAGGAATAAAAGAAATATTGTTGTTACTTTCAATTTACCAATTATAATAAAGTTATAAAAATATATATCACAAAAACAGTAATATATATACTTACCATGAGTGTGCGGTCATTTTGAAGGACAAGTTTGTTGTTGATTAATCTATCTGCACTAGCTCCCACTGTGAATACCCATGGTGCAATACTGGCTGTTGATCCAAGTCCTGACATTCCATAGTTTCCCGCAGAATTTACTGTTAAAATGTTTTTCTCCATTGCATGAAACGAGCCAATGGCAACAACACTATCACTAATGTTTTGAGAAAACTCAGAGTTAATTGAGATAGTGATAATGTCAACATTATCGGCAATGGCATCATCAAATCCGGCCAATATATCATGGTCAAGACATGTTGTAAATCTACACACTTTGTATGTAGCTAGCCTTGATGATGAGACACCTCCTCTAGCAGTTCCATTTGCTATTCCCAAAAAATTGGCGTTTTCCACTTCCCTTCCAACCGCGGTAGAGGCTGTGTGAGTCCCATGACCATCTAAATCCTCTGCTGAGACATCGTCAAAGTTGTAGAATCTTGCTCCAATCAACTTTCTGTGATAGAATATTACAAATACTTAGATATAATGCATAAAACTTATATTACAATGACAAAATTCTAGAAAAGAAAGTTCACATACTTATTACAAGTGAAATTTTTTCCACCAAGACATGTCCCTTTCCATTTTGGAGGAATAGGGCCTAAACCATGGTCCAAGAAACTACGTGACTCCGGTAGCACACCGCTATCAAGGTGTCCAATTATGATATCGCCCTCAACAACTGGATTTCGAGAAACTTGCAAGGACAAACCAATGTAATCCCAAGAACTTGTGGTCTGAGTTTGGGATTGACGACTCATGAAAACAGTGACAACACCTTTCATGGCTGTACAAAGGATATAAAGATAATTTACGGATTATAATGATTAAATATAATTCCTCGATTTTTATTTGTATATAAAATACTTACTTTTAAGCTTTGATACTTCTTGTGAGGTAAGATTTGCAACAAAGCCATTAAAACTTCTTGTATAACTTCTCATTATTGTCCTCTCCACCATACTATTACATTTAAGAGTGATACAAAAATTGAATTTCAATAATAGTAAAACTAAAAATAAGATGCCACTTGTAACATTCATGGTTTTGTTTTATGTAATCTTTTACATAGTGTAGTTTTGAGCTCATGTTCCTAATGCTTAAAATTGAAGACTAATTCAGGTTCTAACTAGCTCTAACCTTGTCATAATTAAACATGATAATAAAGGTGTAAAACAAATAAACTACTTACATCTTGTTATGTCCTAATGTTTGCAACAAACTAACATGGTGGTCTCGAGCTAAGTACTCCCCTTCCGGAAGACTTCCCATATAAACGATGTGCACCTAAAAATTTACAAAAAGATTTTTTCATATTTGTAAGAAAAATCAGTGTACAAATATCTTTCAAATTGGCATAATAGAATAAAATATATCCATATTAATAGTTTCATGAACAAAAGTGTTATGGTGAGAAAATGTTTATTAATTGATCATGTGTACAAATTGTGTGTAATAAAACTGTGCATACCTTTCTTTGTTCATCAACTGATTCAAAAGAGATCCCAATTATTGATGAAATAAACATGACAAAGAGAATATATAACAAATGAACAACATTGGATCTTGTCATGTAGAAACTCTCTATTTTTCTGTTTGTAATAGAATATTTGATTGTATGACAATTTTATTGCTTAAATAATTAAATTGTTAACATCAGTATATAGAAATACTATTATGTGATTTTCTTTCTTTAATTACAAAAAGAATTTGGAAATCCCTATTAATAACTTTATTATCATTTTTAATTAATAATATAATTTTACTTTATTTTAAATTTTTAGAAAAATCTAAAGTAATTAAATTTTAGAAAAAGATAACTTTTTTCAAAGTCAACCAATAAAAAAGGAAAGGGTGAGAAACATTTTAATTCATTAATTAAGAAATCTCAGAGTGAGTGGGGTTTAATATATTCCTTTAATAGTAAAAACATTTTAAATTTAATGGGAATTCATGAATAAATATATTTTGCATTGTTTTTGAAATTAACAAACTAGATTTTTACAATTTGTAAATAATATTGTAATCAAACTTTCAAATTCAATTAATCTATTAAATAACAAAAATATATTATTAGCATAAAAGGCAACCTCTTATAAAATTTCATAATGTACCAATATATATATAATATATTATAAATTGATGCAATATAATTAACAGTTTGTTATACAACAATATTTACAATATCTTTGAAAATACAGTTATAATGTATAATTTCAGTAAATTTACAAAAAATCTCTCTGCAACTTTATAAACAAATTCTGCCTTAAATTTGATCCAGAATACTCAATATATTTATAGCATATTTCTAAACTTTGTTTGCAATTTTTTTTTTTTGATTTGTATTCATTTTATGTAATTATCTGTAACTCTATTGGCAATATTAGATATAATTTTTTTCTTCAATATATTTAGCGCACAATTTTACAACTATGCTTGTAATTTCATTATGAATTAACACTCACTTCTATACTATTGTTTATAAAATTTTATATAATATTTATTTATAATATTGTATAAAATTTATAGAATGAGGAGTGATAGAGAGAGGAAATTTGGTAAGGGAAATTGGTGAGGGAATGACTTGGCATCACTTCATTGGTTGGAAAATGTAAAAGTGACAGGAAAGAGAGAAATTAGAGAAATTATTTGATTTTTTCAGCGAATAAGATTCCAAGTCATTCCCTCACCAAATTCCATTACCAAATTTCCTCACCTAATCATTTCTCTTTATAGAATATTCTGCAACTTTTTTAGTATTATTTAAAAAACTAATATTACTAAAACAATTTGTTTTCAAATTATTCCCTATTTAATATATAAAATGGTATAAGTAATCTTCAATCCATATGATCAATACATAGTAAAATAGCATAGTTCAATACAAAAATACATTTGTAAAATACACCATGAACTAGTTAAGTTCCAAAAATATTAAATAACATTAAAAAGAAGATATAATTAAAGTTTCAAATGTAGGTATAATCTTCACATATTCAATGAGATTGTCCAAAATGTTTTTTTTTTTTTATTGATATATCTTTATTTCTACAACACTTAGTATAAAAATAATTGATTAAAATTAATAACTAACTAGTTTATTCAATAAACATACTATATATAGCTCATTTTTTTACTAGCCCCATTAATTCCTAACTCACCTATTATGGTTCATTCTCCAACAACGTTTCATCACATTAAAAAAACAAAATATTTGTAAACATACAAATTTGATATACTTCAATTTATAATAATATTATTAATTTATTATAAAATTAAAATAAAATTTTCAATTTTTTAATTCAAAGTAACCCAAATGAGAGTTTAAAACTAAATTAGGGTTAATTATTGTAATAATTAAATCATAATTAGAAAAATTAATTAAAAATCCAAAAATAATTTGGAGTTAAATTATTATATTTATTTTACTAAAATTTAACCGAAAAAAGGGATTGAAATAATTTAATTAGGATTTTAAACATAAATTATGTCTAGTTTATGGCTTAAAATAATTAAATAAATACCCCAAAATACTAAAAAATAAAATAAACAAACATAATTTTTATTATGTTGTCAAAAATATTTTTCTGTATTAAATTGGTGAAGAAAAACGTAAAAAGGGTTGAAATTCGATTTCAAATAACTATTTTATTAAAAATATAAACTGATAATCATATGTGGCAGAAATTATGTTTAAACTTTGCAGCAGAATCTGTAGCCATTAAATGAACGCCTGAGCTTCATTCAATGCGCCAGGACGTTCCACGCATCCGGTAGTAACCAAAGAAACGCATGCCTGAGTTTACACCGAATTAGTTAACGACACACTAACCCCGTTAGTCCAAACGCCTGATCGCTGATGGACCGCCAATAGAACGCAACAGAGCGTTTCATATTAAATGAAACAACGTCATTTTGTTCGTCTTTCCCGAGGACGAATGACGGAGGCTCATGATCGACGCCAACGATCCTTCCAGTAATCCTATTTCCTTCGTTTCTCAACCTTATCCCTCCATTCTTTCACCAAAATAGTCTATATGTATTCTTCTTCCAATCCATTGAACATAATTCCAATACTACAGCCTGTTTAAAGAATTTCAAAGAACTCCGGCGACTATCTTTTTGAAGAAATCATTCCGGAGATCTAAGTTTCGATTCAGGGCTCGAGAAAGTTTCATACAAATCATTGGAGTGTTCTCCAATCACTTGTAAGCTTCCAGATCATCTGTAATTCAAATTATGATTCAAATTTGAATTTTTTTAAAGTTTGATCGGGTTGATCTTATTTAGGGCTCAATTTTATACTTTCTATAATCGAAATAAATCCCTAAATGTTTTCTAAGTTTTTTTTCAAAAGAGATTCCATCTATTCAACCACAATTAAAAAAACCCAAATTTAATTTGAAAAATTGGAAATTCATGTTCTTGAGCTTTTAAGCTTTAATTTGGATTCAATTAGCTACCTAACATATTTGTAAACATGTTAGGATGATTTCTAAATCATAAAACAAACATCCCGATCATGGTTGATACAACTAAAATTTTATAAAACATGAGTTTGAATTTCAATTTTAAAAGTTGTTATAGAGCTTGATCGACGTTCATGTTTTGATTTTGTTCGACTATAAACCTCATTTGAAAGTTGTTCGAACAAGAAATGGGCCATGAGATGGCCTAAATCAAAAGTTCTCAAATATTACCCTAGAAATCGAGTTGAGAAATCGATCGTCTTAGAGATCGATTGATTGATTCTAGGATTATGGATTAAGATACCTATATCCATATGAGTTGCTTGCAAGTTACAGATCATGTTTTCATGACATGTATCAAAAATACAAACATGCAATCTTCATACAAAATGAAGAACACTCGGTCCTCTTGGACCGAGTCCTGTAGGACCATGGACTAAGAAAATTGACCTAGAACCAAGACCAAAGACCGATATTCTTGAGTTAGAATCGAGCCTTAGGACCGATGTTCTTGGGCAAGAACCGAGAAATCCGACCAAAGATTTTCATCTAGGGCCGAGAATTCTGACCTAGAATCGAGACTCCTAGGACCCACGACCGAGAAATCTAGATCTGGGACCGAGACTCCTAGACCTATGACTGAACAATCCAAGTTCATGACCGAGCCTCTGAACCTTAGGGCCGAACCCTCTAGCCCTCTGACCGAGTATCCCGAATCCCGATCCAGACCACCCTCGGTCTAGACCGAGCCCATCCGATCCTAGATTAGTAAAAATGGACCCAAGCCCTAGGACTCCGATCCTAAGGCCTGTTTGGTTACACTTTTCAAAATTCAAAATTATTTTTGTTATTTTGGAACCCTAATCCATTTTCAAATAATACCAAAAGATTAGAAAATGATTTCAAAATAATTTTGGGATATTTCCCAAACAAATATTTTGACTAAGGCCCCGTTTGAATTTATTTTTAAATTCTAATACGTTTATGATATTTTTCAGGTATTTTACTCAATCTTATATAACCACAATCACATGTACGTTCTTCTAAATAATTTTGTACGTTTATTTACGTAATCTAAACTTATCCTTGTTTAGGACCCAAACTACTAATTAAATGAAATAAATGTTATAAATAAAACTTGTGATAGCTAGACTTTTACTTTAAAAATAAAATCGTTTTCAACAGGCACAAAGGACAAACCGCGAAAGCTCTTCTTAAGCGTTACTAAATAACGAACCCCTTATGGAAACTTTGGTATAAAGTACGTTTATACAGATATATTTTATTGATTTTTCAAAAAACATTTGGTGACTCCGTTTTCAAATTAATTATTTTTTCTTAAATTAAATATGTTTAATTAATTTAAACCGGATTTCAAGTCAAGTAATCATTTGATTATAACAAATCCCTATATTATTAAAATTTGAATAAAATTAATTATTTTTACATAGTTTCAAAAGCTCCCAAGTATTGTCAAAATCTTTTAAAATAATGTTTTATTTTAGAAAAGACGTCTGGAAGTAAACCAAGGTTGAAACACATCGAACCTCAAGCCACCTCGAGTTCCCTGTATTGCCACATGTCCATCAAACACGTGCTAAGATACGAGGGATCTTCCCGGGGGTTACATCTCTTTGGCGACTCTTCTTGGGAATTTTAATTTATAAATAAATAAAACTCTAGTTATACAAGTTTTATTTATAACATTTTGAACCTTCATAATAGTCTACCTTACCATGTTCATCACCCTAAAGGGTACCTAGGCTCTATCCTAATAATTGCCATAAATCAAACGGGTATATCACCTAGGACTACGTGAAGAAGTACTAAATCGGAACTCTCTACTTCTATGAATTACGTGAAGACCGATCATACCGGTTTATGACCGAGAGTTGTTACGTGAGAAAAAACTAGGAACTTAGAATCCATCCCTCCTTCGGCTTTGATACATCAGTTAGGATGCGACCTTAGCGACGGTGGGGAGAAATTCCAAACGAAACATCGACTATACCTTAACACAAAACCTATTATTATACATGTATACATCTATAATAGATATAATAAACATCTCTAAACATACTTATTTTATCAAAATCAAACAACATGTTCATTAAGTTGATTATACGATCGTAGAATGACCCTATTAGAGAACGAATATTTGTTCCTCTAGAGCCACTAATTATGCGAAACGAAATGGTACTACTAAGACTACGGTCTAAATAATGCCCTCAAATACACCCACTTTTGTATCCATCATAACTTTATGATGGCAATGCAAGCGAAAGTGGGATCTAGTGCATAAGGCCTTCATCATTGGTGATCGCCAAATCTGTCCAACTATTGAAGGGTTCAAAACAATCATGATGATTAATAACAAGAACATTATAAGACTCAAGCCCTTCACGGAGTCCATGTCTCTTAGACGCCTTATCCATGAGGAATTTGGATATACAAAGACCACATCGGACAAAATCCTAGCGAGAACATACTTGGACCTACCACACTAAGTGAAGCTGGCCACTCAAAGCGGAGAGATTCCACTAAATTTTAGTATCTCCCTATTCACCATGACAATCATGATGACCCACTTTCTCCTTGCCCCATTAGGCAACCACCCACCATCCTCAAAGATACTGGAAGTGTCTTACCACCTTAGAGGAGGAAATAAGGATCCCATTGGATTTATCCTAGCTGAAACATTGCTAGGTTTAAATGAATCATACTTCACCTACTATCTCAACAAGAGAGGGGATCCCATTATTTTCTACACATGTCTTTTGGAAAAGATGGAGCGTATACCTCTCCCGGTTTCTAGTGGTGAGAGATATGTACCGCTGTTCAATGTCGACGCATCAGGAGTGCCAAGACAAAAATACCCATTCATGACAATGATTCAATACACGAACTTCTACCATGGCATGGTATTAAGAAGATCATTTATCTAATGGACGCTTATGGGTCTTGAATGGATCACTTCTTACTACACCAGCGAGCTTTTTAAGCAATTTGGACGAGACTACATGCCTTCCTGTCGTGATTGTGTGGTTATCATAGACAGGCCTATTGACCACCATGACTATGCAAACTACCTAGAGCCGTGGAATGATGTAGTCAAGATAGACATCCCAAAAGAAAGAAAGGATTATCTCGACCATATCATGGATGAGTACCAACGTCAGCCAAAAGAAGAAGAGAGTGAAGGTACCGTCGCCTCTACTTGTTATAGAAGGACTCGCTCCCCTGAAGGAGATTTAGTTTTGCCACAGTTATATAATAAAAGAAGTTAGAAAACAACAGTAATTAACTAGAAAATTATGTACCCCGAAATTTTGAACTGTATAAAATTAGAGTTCTATAAAAGCAAGTATTAAAACGCTTATGAGAAGTTTATACTATAAATCATGTTATTTGCATGTACATTTTCTCTTATTTTTACAATTACAATACTTCCCTCCTCTATAATCGTAGTCACCAACGATGTCCATGCCGACGGATGTCGAGCTGGTACCCTAGATCGATAACTTTCACACTAATAAATGGAATTATCGATTTTATGTTCATAAACTTCAAAGCGAAGTCCACCTTCATGATGAAAATGCAGCGAAGGTGGAATCCTGTCAAACGAACTTACTTTCTCTGTGAAAGGTATATATTCCCAACTATAGAATAATTTCGGGTTATTCTTATGACGGACAACAAAAATGTTTAACATTTAAGGTCGTTTGTAGACTCAATACCCATCAGAAAGCTCTTACAAGTAGAGTACAATACTCCAAAGTTACATCCGATACTATCATCACGAGAACGTACATCGATTTCTAGACTTGGACCAAGATGAAAATAAGAAATGGATAGATCCCTTTAACGTTGTGATCATCTATGATAATAGTGTGAATCCTACTGACTCATTTCTTTCTAAAACCAGTAGATGGTAAGCCCTCCTCAAAAATCATTGAGGTAGCACACAAAATACAAAGATGCAACAAAGATCCCTCTAATTTTATTTTAGAAGAAACGCTAATGGGCCTGAACAACTCATGTAGGTCATCTACTATGAGTAAAATGAGTCCCCCTTAATCCTTTATATATGAATTCTTGACATGCTCAAGCGCCCACCGCTAGTTTTGCCTGATGGAATCATGTTCCCTTCTATCCAATATCAAAGAATGAAGGAAGTCTTTCCTGAACTTCTAGTACAGAGCAATGATGAAATCTGGGATATTCTTCTATGGTATCCCATCAAGAAAATGACTTTCATGATGGATGACAAGCCACTAATCATTCTTATGAGATTGGAATGGGTTACTTACTACTATACCCATAACTTGTTCAAATATTTCAGCTACATCTTTATCGAAGTTACCTTTGCTATGGATAAACCCATCGATCGTATATCCCATGTAGGATATCTTGAAAAATGGCATAACGCTTTTGAAATGAATTTTATGTTAAAACGAATGAAATACCTGAACCACATCCTCAATAAGTACGTGAAAGTTCAAGAAACTAAAGTAGAAGAAGATACTAGTGTCAGAATAGACTATATCTGGACTTAAAGCTTTTAATATCTATCAAGAACTTTTTCTCTTTTAGACTCTCTCTGTAAAGTACCAATAAAAGAGTCTTGTCTATAACAAACTTTGCGAGTATGTTTATATACAACTCTATGAAACTCTATGTTTGTCGAATCACAAAAGAGATCCTCATTCTCTAAGATTCATTACATGCATTTGCATTTGTAGTTTGTTACATTTGTAAACCCTTACCTATTTCTCTTCGCAATCGCAATCCACCACTAAAATAAGTCGGTACGGCCCCACAAAAAAGAGACCCAAAATCTGGACATTTTATGCGCCAAAAAATGGTTGAAGGAGCTCCAAAAAATGATAAGGATACGCCATCCTTGTCACGACAACCACAACAATCTGTCCCACCTATCGTCACACCAATCGGGATTAACCTTCAAACTCGTTGTAATGTGGAAGAAGACTCTCTTTTCGATGAGCATGAAGACGAGGATAATAGATCAACTAGGACCTAGCTAGAAGGTGTCGACGTTGACCCTAACGCTCAAGTGGGCATAAACCCTACTATAGTTATTCCTACGAAATATGAGGTACATATGCCTCAATTGAATGCCAATCAAGTCAAGTTCCAAAATCAGTTAAATTAGTTGACTAAGGTAGAATTGATGAACACCATGATTGGAAAAAAATTATGAAGATAGTTGAACGAACAATCATCCTATTTTGTGTAAAACTACCATCTTTATCAAAATACGTAGACAAGAGTGACCATGTCGCTTTCTTCCATATATATATATAATGGAAATGACACCTTTACATCTAGGAGAACCAACAATCCTTCATCTATTTCCATAGTACTTAGATGATGCAATTCAGACTATTGATGAACTCACATAAGCCTCTATAGAACGATATAACATGCATCTTAGTTTAGAATGGCCTAAGAAGAAGCTCAAGAACGTAAAATAAGGCGATAACAAGAAATTTTCAATTTTCATCGAAAGATGGAAAGCTATTGCTGAGAAAAATCGATTCTTTACCCAGTTAAAAAAGACAAATCGATATGATTTTGAATAATGTTAATTTCCATTATTATGTTGGACTTTCCGTTAAAACCTTCCAAAACATGTAGAATCTCCTCAAGACTAGTAATAACCTTGATGAAGCCTTTGTAAAGGAAAGAAAAGAGGGTAAAACTGTGAAGACATACATTGCTCATGTGCGACCTCAAAGAAAGGAAAAAACCGAAGTTCATCAAGTCTCAACCGCCTAACAAGCTCTAGCCTCTCCTAAGCCAAGTCCAAGCAAACTTGTATTAGTTAAAATAAATGTCCTGATGGCATCTAAACCTCCAACACCAAAGGCCCCGAGGCCTCCTAAAACATTTGATGATCTGGAAATGACCCTGAGTCAAGCTTTTTTTCTCCTCTAACAAAGGAATCTAATCAAACCATTAACTCCAAGAGAAGGTAAAGAGTTCATCGGAAAGTTCGAAAGTGCATGGTGTGCATACCATCAGATAAAATGTCACTCTACTAATAAATGTAGTGACCTTAATCATTAGTGTCAAGACCTAATTGATCTAAAGATCATCCTTAAACCTAAAATCATGAAGAATTCGTTACCCGATCACCATGTGAATATGTTCTCCGTGGATGAACCTATTGACAATCTTGAAGTTAATATGGTCAATCCACGCCTAAAAAGGAGGATCGAAGAATTCCACCTTCGCCGATAGTATCTCGAAATTAGTGGATCCATGATAATCTCAACACGAATTCTCCAAGAAGAGATGTGCGACATGAAGTCCTAGCAATCCGAAGAGGATTTGTTTTCCAACCCAATTTTATGAAAACATCAACTACTAATGTAGGCATAGCTTCTTTAGTCCTACCAAGAAGAGATGACTTTAAACGTGTCCGAGGCTTTGACAATTCTCATCAAGAAATTATGGGTAACTTCTGAACATTGAATTACTTAACCGATATACCAATTGAGGTAGAATTCTGCGTAATAAATATGCAACCATCAAACAACCTAATATTGGAAAGACCATGGTTACATCAGCTAAGGCTCTGAATTCCACCTTGCATTAGAAGATATGATTCATGGCTAACGGTAAACTCATCACCATAGAAAGTGAGAACTATGTCACATTCATCGTTGGTTTAACTCATTCTAGTAACCAATGAGTTGAGTTAAGTGTATTCGATATTTGTCCTATATTTAGGCAAGGCCAAGATTCATCTCATATTCCTGACTTTACACCATATAGTATAATGTCCATGCGTCTCATGTTAAAAATGGGATATTTCCCAAGAATGGGTCTAGGACCAAATGCTACTAGCATGCCTTCTTTTCCTTGGTCCTATTATGACTCAGATTTGGATATACTCCGACAAGTTATGAGGGTTCTAGAAAAGGTAAAATATCTAAGCAATATATACATATCTCTCAAACTCTAAATGGACAGTATGTGCGAAAAGGGGAAATCACGTTGTGTTTTGATTTCCCCAAGCCATTTTTCAATCAAGTTTCTCAAACACGCTCTCCAGGTTTCGAAATCTTTTTAGATTGTTCTTATAATCCCAATTCATTTGTTAATATGATTAGGAAAAGGACTGCTTATTGGCATAAAACCCTAGAAAAACTGGTAAAAATGATTCTTTTTTGACGCAAAAAGGCTCGGATGATGAAAGTTATTGTGATAACGATTCCGCAAACCTACCAGCAGCTAATAAAGCTCATGTGATCATCCTGAGAGTTGATGGCAACAACACCCCCTTTTCTCACTATGAAAAAGTGTTTAATGTTGTAATAAATAAAGAAGTTTGTAACGAAAATCCTAATGGGATGTCCTCTTCTGGTTGTAATAAAGCGTCCAATAAAATACCATAGTATAGTTTCAAATATATTTCAAATGATGATGTTTCCTTTCAGTCTTCTATTAATTTCAAAATAAAATTTTTTTTGGAACATGAGGACAAAATCGTTTTCGCTGCTGAAACAACAATCGAAATAAACCTCATTACGGAAGACAATTCTCAAATTGTATTAATTGGACAGAGTTTAAGTGATGACGAATGTCATAAAATGATAAAATTGTTAAAAGACAACAAAGATGTGTTCACCTAGTCTTACAAAGATATTTTCAGCGTAGATCCTAGTATTGTTCAACATCACATTCCCCTCTATCTAAAGGCTAAACCTATCAAACAAAAGTTAAGACGAATGAAAACCGAGGTTGTAGCCAAAATAAAAGAAGAAGTTCAAAAACAATTGGAAGCAAGATTCCTTGAAACTATGGACTACCCCACATGGATAGCCAATGTGGTTATTATCTTAAAGAAAGACGTAAGAATGCACGTGTGTGTAGACTACCGCGATATGAACAAAGTCAGCCCTAATGATAACTTTTCTTTACCTCATATCGACGTTCTAGTCGATCATGCCACTGGAAATCAATTATTGTCTTTCATGGATGGAATTTTTGGAAATAACCAGATCCTAATCACTAAAGAATACACATAAAAAAACACATTTATAAAAGAAGTAGACACGTTCTATTTCACGGTCACGCCATTCGGTCTTAAAAACGTCGGGGCTACTTACCAAGGAACAATAACTATGATCTTGCACGACATGATCCACAAGAAAGTGGAAGTCTATATAGACAACATATTCGCGGAATCTAAAGAACGACAGAGATACATTCCCAACTTGGACAAATTCTTGCAAAGAATTAGAAATTATAGGCCTCGATTAAACCCGAAAAAGTATGCGTTCGGAGTCACTACTTGTAAAATGCTAGGCTTTTTTATTATCGAAAGAGGAATTAAAAGTTGACCCCTCTAAAATCGAGGCAATTATGGCTATACCTACCCCTCGAAATGAAAGAGAAGTTTGGGGCTTCCTCGACAAAATTTAGTTCATTAGTCGGTTCATTAGCTAACTAACTCTCACATGCTATCCCCTCTTCAAGTTATTAAAAATGGATAAGAAATTTCAGTGGAAAGAAACTTGTCAACAAGTGTTTGACAAAATCAAGTACTATCTCAAGTCACCACTAGTCCTTATGTCACCAAGTCCCGACATTCCCTTAATTCTCTACCTCACAGTAACGAACTCGGCTATGGACAACCTGTTAGCTCAAGAAAATGAGAATAAACTCGAGATCGCCGTTTACTATTTGAGCAAGAGAATGACTGTATGTGAATTAAACTATTCGGCACCTAAAAAGTATGTTAGGCACTTGCATGGGTCATCAAAAGACTAAGACATTGTATGCCAGCCCACCCTATCAAGTTGGTATCCAGGTTGGATCCACTCCATTATTTGTTTCAACGAATGTTGTTATTGCTCATACTCGCTAAATGGATGATGATGATTTCTAAATACGATATTACATATAAGGTTTATAAATCTTTTAAAGGAAGCATTGTTGCGGACTTCCTAGCCAATCAACCCATCACGATCGAGCCTTCATATGAACTCGACTTTCCGGATTACTACATAATGACTGTCACTTAAGACACGTAGAAGTTAATGTTTGATGAGCTTCATCCAAGCATGACTATAGAATTGGAATTCTCTTTATATATTACATGGGAACGTATAACCCCATCTCTATTAAATTAGAATATTCTGTAACCAACAACGAGGTCGAGTATGAGTCCATGCCACTCAGGTCTCAAAATTGCATATAAATGAGGAGCTATAAAATTAGACGTAGTTGGCGGCTTTAACTTGGTTATATCCCAGGTCAACAGAATATGGCAAGTTCGAGGGGAAAATATTAAACCCTATCATACATGTTTACTCTATTTTATCGACAAGTTCGATCACATGTCTTTTGTTCACGCACCAAGAAGCCAAAATTACTTTGTCGATTCTTTGGCTACGCTAGTAGTCATGACCCAAATTCCTTTTGGAATTAAGGTCAAACCTCTGAAAATCTGGCAGAAGCAGAAGCCCAAATTCAAAATTGAAGTGATAGCCTCTATTCAAGTGCTCACCAAACCATAGTTCGATATTCTTCAAATATACATTAAGTATGGAGAATATTCGTCTCATTTCCGAGCTACGGAACAAATAGCCCTACACTAATTCCACTAACTATGCTTGGATAGCTAACAAGCTATATATACTATCTTTTGATAGTCAAAACATTCTCTGCGTCGATGGTCCCGAAGCACGATGGATCATAGAGGAAGTACACGTAGGAGTATGTGGTCCAAATATGAATGGACTAGCTCCTGCCAAGAAAATACTCCGTCTTAGGTATTATTGGAAAAATATGGAACAAGAATGTGTTAGATATATAAAAAGTTTTCACCAATGTCAAATCTATGCTGACCTAAAACACACCCCGGAATTTTTACTATATAGTATGACATCCCCATGACCATTTTCTACATGGGGAATTGATGTCATTGAAAAATTTTATCCCATGCATCAAATGGACATGAGTTCATAATTGTATGTATAGAATATTTCTCTAAATGGGTTGAGGCAGCGTCTTATAAGATTCTGAAATCTACTCAAGTGGAAAAGTTCATCTGAATCAATATCATCGCCAGATACGGGATACTTCATGCCATTATTTCAGATAACGGAAAACACTTCTATGAAAAATGTTTTATCCTTGCTCAAAGAGTTTAAAATTGAGCACCACAAATCATCGTCTTATCGACCCTAAACTAATGGCGCAGTCGAAGCAACTAACAAGAATGTTATTTGGATAATCAAAAAGATGATCGGCACATACAAGGATTGACATGAGAAGTTGTCGTTTGCCTTGTGGGGATATCGTACGACTGCTCGGACATCAATAAACGAAACTCCTTATTCTCTAGTATATGGTATGGATGTCGTACAACCTATCGAGATTGAAACCCCTACATTGAGAATCCTTCTGGAATCCCAAGTCATTGAAGAAGACTGGGTAAAATCTCGATATTACCATTTGATATTATTGGAAGACCATAGGTTGGATGCGTCATACAAAACTCAGGTTTACCAGAAATAAATGGCTGATACTTTTATTAGAAAGGTCAAGCCCAAAACCCTAAAAGAAGGTGACTTGGTGCTCACGAACCCGAGAACTATTAGACTCAATGGGCAAGTTCTAACCACGATGGGAAGGACCCTTCTTACTTAAGAAAATTCTCTCTGTATGTGCAATTCGCCTATCTATAGTTGAAGGTGAAGAGTTTATTGCTCCAAGCAATTTAGACGCATTAAAACGATATTATGTGTAATATCAACACCTACAAATGACGGCTCATAATCCAGCCTTACCAGGACTTGAAGGCTCACAATCCAGCCTTAACAAGACTATGACGACTCACAATCCACCCTTAACAGGACTATGACGACTCTGATCCATCCCTATTGGGATTAAAAACGGGTTTAGTCCCCAACCTCTAATGGAATAATTAACCTCTAGTTTTGTATAACTGCGTGTTAGGATTTGTATCTTCCAAATTCGGCCTACTTGAAATAATTTGTAAAAACGCGAGAAAGAAGAACACAAGAAGACACAAATTTATAGTGGTTCACTCAAATTGAGCTACGTCTACTTAAGCCGTCACCAGATTTCACTATGAAGAAGAAGAATGTATACAAAGTTTTTGCCTCACACTTTATCTCTCTAGAATTCTGACTAACTTTTGTAAACCCTAAATAATCACATATTTATAAGGTAAACATTCAGGTAATAAAACCTAAATAACTCTTGATCAGGCCCAAGCCCAAAACCAAATACAAACCTAATAAACTCTAATTGACAATTGTAGAGTTTATTATAAGTGTATGCTCCATAAATCAACAAATTCCACTTGGAGACTAACTTCATCATCTCTAGATCGGTAGCGGTTTTCCATCCGGTGTCATAATGAAGAAGACCGACTAAAGTTGCACACAACTTCAGTTTCTCATTTGTCACAACTTTCGTTAGCATATCAGGTAGATTCTCATTCCCGTGAATTTTCTCAAGAGCTAATACTCCATTTCCAAAGCTAACCGGTTGAAATGATAACGAACATGTATATGTTTTGTCCTTCCATGATAAACTGTTTTTTTTGCCAGATTAATGACACTCTAACTGTCGCATCGCAACACACTTCCCTTGTAGTCTTGACCCAATTCTCGCAAAATGGGTTGTAACCACATCATCTCCTTAGCAGCTTTTGTCACAACAACATTATCTGCCTCACAACTAGAAAGAGCAACAATTTTCTGCAATTTTGAAACCCAATTAATTATAGTACCTCCCAGAGTATAAATGTACCATGTTGTGCTCTTCTTACTGTTAACATCACCACCATTGTCAGCATCAACATATCCTTCAAAACTCATATTTGACATTCGAAAACACAAAGCGAGACTCGTACTTACTCTTAAGTATCATAGTATCCACTTTACTGCTTCCTAATGTTGTCTACCCGGGTTGTTCATGAATCTGCTAATAACTCCCACTATATGTGTTATGTCTGGTCTTGTACAAACCATCGCATACATAATACAACCAATGACAGAGGCATACGAAACAATGGCCATGTAATTTTTCTCCTCCTCTATTGAAGGAGACTGATCTTTAGATAGTCTGAAGTGAAAAGCTAAGGGGGTAGTGTCTGGTTTGTATCATACAAGTTAAACCTGCTAAGAAATTTCTTCACATATTCTTCTTGTGAAAGCTTGAGAACTTCTCCCTCCCTGAAAATTCTCATCCCAATGATTTGTTTTGCAGCACCCAAATCCTTTATTACAAACTTTTCAGACAACTATTTCTTGAGCTTGTTAATCTCATACAAACTTGCTCCATCAATCAACATGTCATCAACTTAGAGGAGTATAATAATGTACAATTTATCAAACCTCTTAATATAGCAGCAATGATCAACTTCACACCTCGGAAAATTGTTATTTTTCATGAAGCTATCAATTTTTTTGTACCATTGCCTTAGAGCATGTTTCAAACCATACAGGCATTTTTAAAGCTTACACACAACCTCATCTTTTTTTTTATTTCAAATCCTTCTGGTTGTCGCATGTAAATCTCTTCATCTAAATCACCATGAAGAAAAGCAATTTTGACATTCATTTGTTGAAGATGAAGGTCTTCTTTCACAACCAAACTCAAAATAGTTCTGATTGTCATCAATTTAACTATTGGAGATAAGATCTCATTGTAGTCAATACATTCTTTCTGTTGAAATCCTTTCACAACCAATATTGCATTGTACCTCATGATATTATAATGTTCTTCTTTAATCTTGAAGATCCATTTGTTGTGAATTTCTTTCTTTCCCTTTGGTAACTCGGTGAGCTCCCAATTCTGATTCAACATCAAAGAGTCCATCTCATCTTTCATCGTAGACTCCCACTTAACCGATTCATCAGATTGTATTGCTTCTTCATAGCATTCAGGTTCACCAATATCTATCAACAATATATAATTCATAGATGGAGACCACCTCTCGACTGGTTTTCGAATCCTTAATGATCTTCTCAACTATATAACCGGTGTTTGCTAATTTGCCTCTAGGGCCACATTCTCAACGATTTCATCTTCAACAACACACTGGTCTTCTTCGACAGTCGGTATATATTCAGCTGCAAATTCTCTCAAATTGACCATACTAGTCTCTTTCAACTTGGATTCACCATCTGATGTCTTCCCAATACAATCTTTGTAGAGAACCTGTTCATTGAAGATAATATTTCTGCTATGAATGATCTTCCGATTTTGATTATCCTAGAAACGATAACCAATCTCGATATCACCATAACCAATAAAAAATATTTATTAGACTTTGGATCAAGTTTGCTCCTATCACATTCATTAATATGAACATATGATAAACAATCAAACACTTTCAAATAAGAAAAGTTTATCTTTTTATTGCTCCAGACTTCTTCAGGTATTCTGAATTCAAGAGGAACAAAGGGTACCATGTTTATCAAGTAAGCAGTATTGATAACTTCTTCCAAGAAGGTTTTAGGGAGCCCTGCATGTAATCTCATGATCTTAGCACGTTCGTTCAATGTTCGATTCATCCGTTCAGCTACTCCATTCTTTTGAGGTATTCGAGGAATAGTCTTCACCATATTAATCTCATTTATATCACAATATTCTTTGAAATCTGAACTAATGTACTCTCCTTCGTTGTCGGATCTCAAGCATTTAACCTTCTAATTTGTTTCATTTTCAACAAAAGTCTTCCACTTCTTGAAAATAACAAATACTTCAAACTCGTGCTTCATAAAGTAAACTCATACTTTTCTTGTTGAATCATCTATAAAAGTCACATAGTAGTATGATCCGTCAATAAAAGAAACAGGTGCAGGTCCTCACACATCAATGTGTACCAACTCTAGCCTTTTTTCTTGAGCTTTTTTCCAATCTTTAAGAATATCACCCGTTTCTGTTTTCCAAGAATGTAGTTTTCACATAACTAATGTTCAACAGACTTCAGTTTTGGAATCTGTCCATTCTTCAAAATAATTTTCATCCTTTTTTCGCTCATATGGCCCAACCTGCAATGTCACAGCTCACCATTCTTTGAGTCATCAACTACAACAACAACTGTTTCTCTATAAGTTAAAGTCGTGTATAATGTTCCAGTTTTGTGACTCGAGAAACAACTATTGCTCCTTTAGTCACCTTCCACGCACCATTTTCACAAATAAAATTGAGACCTTCTTCATCAAGTTGTGTAACATAGATCAGATTGCGCATTAAACCTAGAATGTGTCTCACCTTATTAATCTTCCAAACAGAACCATTTGACATCTTAAATTTGATGTCCCCCATGCCAACAATATCTAGTGGCTCATCATCTGCAAGATAAAATTTTCCATAGTTTCCAACCACATAATTCTCCATTAATTCTTTGTGGGCAGTAGTGTGGAAAGACGCTCCCGAGTCCAAAACTCATGAATCTATCGGGCTATCAACAGATAGAAGTAATGCATCAATGACAATTTCTGTAACAATGTTGGCTGTATCATTTTTATCATCACTGTTTCTCTTCAGTGCTTTGCAGTTCCTCTTCAAATGACCCTGTTTACTACAATTCCAGCACTCAAATGTCCGCCCAGACATGGACTGACTCCTCCTACTTCTCGACATAGATCTGCTCTTACCTCGGTTGAAATTTCTATCATTACTTCTTCCCCTATTTTCCACATTTAGAGCCGAACCTTTGAACCTTTCACCAGAATCAATTTTACGAACCTCTTCAACAAGAATACGATCTCTAACTTCAACAAATTTCAGTTTAGCATTTCCAAATGAATTACTAATTGTTGCCTTCATAGGTTCCCAATTATTTGATAGTGATGCTAACAAAATCAGGGCACTAACTTCATCTCCAAAATCAATCTCAACAAATAGCAATTGATTCACAATTGTATTGAATTCATTCAAATGAGTAGTGGCAGTAGTACCATAAACCATTCTTAAGTAAAAAAGTCTTTTCATTAAGTGTACTTTATTGTTAGCATGTAGTTTCTCATACATATCAGAAAGAGCTTTCATTAGACCCATGGTGGTCTTCTCCTTTGCTACATTGTGAGCAACCATTTTGGCTAGTATCAATCGGACAACTCCCAAAACTTGTCTATCAAGGATTTTTCATTCAGCTTCATCCATCTTATCTGGTTTCTCACTCAAAGGAACATGAAACTTCTTTCCATATAAATAATCTTCAATCTGCATTCTCCAGAAGGTATAATCTGTCTCATCGAATCCAACCAGCTATGAATGTTACTTTGTATAAGACCTCTCCAAAGCCATATATGTTGATATGAACCATAGGTAATTATTATGACTCATAAAGCTCTATTTTAATAGGCATCAATATAGGTCATTATCATAACTTATTCCCTCACAATGATTGTTATCACCATTCTCCAAAGTAAGTCCTATCTTATTATAGACATCCATTGAAGTCATTATTATGACTAATCTCCAACGACAAATTCCATCTTTTGATGGACATAATGTGATTATTGTCATTATTCCCCAGGAGGATCCTATTTGTTGATAGATATCTAAAAAAGTCTTACATGTAGTGGATAAGACTACTCCCCAGCATCATAAGACTATTGTGATAGTCTATCCTAACAAGATTCGATCATGAATGATCGTGTGGCAATCCGACCTATAAATCATTGTTATGATTCATTCCAATCATTTGTTGTCATCAATGTTTTATCCTTCAACTTATTATACATTATGGTACAAATGTCGAAAATACCCAAAAATAAAATAAGTAAACATAATTTTTATTATGTTGTCAAAAATATTTTTCTATATTAAATTGGTGAAGAAAAACACAAAAATGGTGAAAATTCGATTTCAAATAACTCTTTTATTAAAAATATAAACTGATAATCCTATGTGACATAAATTATGTTTAAACTTTGCAATAGGATCCGTAGCCATCAGATGACCGACCAGAACGACTGGGCTTCATCCAATACACCAGGACGTTCCACGCATCCGGTTGTAACCAAGGAAGCACGCCCGGGTCACACCGGATCAATAAATGGGACGCTAACCCCGTTAGCCCAAATGCTCGATCACTAACGGACCGCCAATGGAATGCAACGGTGCGTTTCATATTAAATGAAACAACGTTATTTTGTTCGTCTTTTCCGATCGACATGATTAACACCGAAGGCTCGCGATCGACGCCAACTATCCTTCTTAAAATCATATCTCCTTTGTTTCTCAATCTTATCCCTCCATTCTTTCACCAACATGCACGTCTCTTCCTTGCCATCATTATCCTAAGGCTTGAATTCAATACTTATCCTAGAACTAGGCTTCCAAGGATGAAATAGAAACGGAGAAGAAGAACTTCATAAGAAAAATCGAAGTTGAATTCGACTATGAAATCGACCCAGCTCAAGTATAAATAGTCTATATGTATTCTTCTTCAAATCCATTGAACATAATACCAATATTACATCCTTCTTAAAGAATTTCAAAGAACTCTGATGACTTTATTTTTGAAGAAATCGTTCCGGTGATTTAAGTTTCGATTTAGGGCTCGTGAAATCTTCCTATAGATCATTATAGTATTCTCTAATCACTAGTAAGCTTCCAGATCATTTGTAATTCAAATTAGGATTCAAATTGTATTTTTCCAAGTTTGATCAGGCTGATCTTATTTATGGCTCAATTTTGTTCTTTCTATAGTCGAAATCAATCCTAGATAAACTTTCTGTCGAAAGAGATTCCATCAATTCAACCTTAATCAAAAAACTCAAATTTGATTTGAAAATCTAAAAATTTCAAATTTAATGTTCTTGAGCTTTTAAGCTTGAATTTTGATTCAATTAGTTGCCCAACATGTTTTTAAACATGTTGGGATGATTTCCAAATCATAAAACAAACATTCCGATCATGTTTGATCCAACTAAAATTTAAAAAAATGAGTTTGAATTTCAGTTTTAAAACTTGTTACAGAGCTTGATTGATGTTCTTATTTTGGTTGTGTTCGACTATAAACCTCATTTGAAAGTTGTTGGAATAAGAATTAGGCCATAAGATGACATAAATCAAAGTTCCCAAATTTTGCCCTAGAAATCGGGTTGAGAAATCGATCGTCTTAGAGCTCGATTGATCGATTCTAGGATTATGGATTATGATCCTTACATCCATATAAATGTTTTCATGATATGTTTCAAAAGATACAAACTTGCAATCTTCATACCAATTCTCGGTCCTGACCGAGACCAAGAAATGGTGTTCTTGAGCAAGAACCGAGAAATCCGATCGAGGATTTTCACATAGGTTTGAGAGGTCTGGCCTGGGATCAAGACTTCCAAGACCCACGACCGAGAAATCTAGATCTGGGACCAAGCAATCCGAGTTCAGAATTGAGCCTCCCGAACCTCAAGGCCGAACCCTCTAGCCCTCTAATCGAGTATCTCGAGCTCCAATCCAGACCACCCTCGGTCTAAACCGAGCCCATCCGGTCCCAGGCCGGTAAAACGGACCCAAGACCTAGGTCTCCGATCCTAGAGGCCTGTTTGGTTCCACTTTTTAAAATTCAAAATTATTTTTGTTATTTTGAAACTCAATCCATTTTCAAATAATCTCAAAAGATCAGAAAATGATTTCAAAATATTTTTAGGATATTTTCCAAACAAATATTTTGACTAAGGCCTAGTTTGGAATTTAATTTTAAATTCTAATACGTTTCTGATATTTTTCAAGTATTGTACTTAATCTTATATAACTGTAATCGTAGGTACGCATTTCTAAATAATTTTGTACAATTATTTACATAATTTAGATTTATCCTTGTTTAGGACTCCCGAACTATTTATTAAAGAAAATAAATATTATAAATAAAATTTGTGATAGCCAAACTTTTACTTTAAAAATAAAACTGTTTCAACGGGCGCGGAAGACATAGCGCGAAAACTCTTTCCCGAGCGTAACCAAATGGGAGCAAGTATGGGCAAGACTAGTCAACGGGCGAAGGCGAGTCAACCCGATGCTGGCCTGGTCAACTCGCGTGGAAGACCAACAAACGACCTCGGATGGAAAATTTAACGGTATGCTCTTACCTCCAACTAAACACTACATCACTAACGGTGCGATGCGTTCCTAGTTTCATCTTCTTCAACTTGCCAGATGATCAATAGAAGAAATCAACATAAACTTCAAAGAAATTAAAAGTTGAAAATTTGCTAGAGTGCCAAAATGTTCATTTCATATACCAATTTGACAACAAGAAGACCAGGAGCATGATGAAATCTCGGGGATAAACTAGCCTAAATCGAAAAAGCTTAAAATGAAATCAAATTTTTAAAAACACTAAGTCGTTGTTATGGATCTGCTCTTGCTAAAAAAAATAGAGGCTTGATAATGATTTTATAATGATTTAACATTGTTTAGTAGGAATTCTAGGTAAATCAATCCAAGTTTGATGATCATTTGAAATTTTCAAAAAATTGAAGAACTTGTTGATTTTTGATTGGGATAGGCTTAAGTTATTCTAGGCTAAGATTAAATGGTCTAGATAAGTTCTAATCAACTCTAGGGAGGTTTAGGAAATAGTTCAAGGAATTTGAGGCAAAATTGCATTAATTCCGGACCTATAATCGAAAGTAGGAAAGAATTGTGAATGTTTGGAAATTATTTTCTCCAATGACTTACCGATGAAGGGATGTAGACAATGTCTTGGTGTCTTAAATGTTGAGATGACAGATGAAGAATTGAAGCTAGGTATTTGCTAGGTTTTAAATATGTTGTTTCAGATTTTGTGTTATACTATGTATCACTTTCACAAAAATTGGTTCTATTTATATGTTAAAAGTCAAAAATCTAGATATTAAATTGCCTAACCATTTACAAAAATAAAACTCTCATTAGAGAAGATCCAACGATAATGAAGAATCTCTACCAACAAGCAACGCCGGAAAATGTACATCTCCAAACTCGAGAAATGATTGACAACACAATCCGGTTTCGGAAGAATCTCTACCAACAAGCAACGCCTGAAAATGTTCATCTCCAGACTCGAGAAATGATTAACAACACAATCGGATCAAAAACCAAACAAACGTAACATCAACTCACATCCACAAGATTACAACAATATGATAGAATATATAAACATGCTACATTTTGCTATTTTTCTAACGTGGAACAAACTCAAGAACTTGATTTTATTCTAGAAACTAACCCATTCAATTTTATTCCTGAATTCTTATTTCTATTCATATAATTGAAAGATCTGCATAGTCCAAATTATAATAAAAAAATGATTAATTTTTATGTTCTTTATATTCTTTTACATATTTCAGATGTGACAATTTGTCCCAACAACTTAATTGTTCATTGTTGGAAATGAATAGCGAGGAGGGTGAGGATGTTTATGAAAAAGTTCGCAAAGATTAAATCTTTTATTAATAGGAAAGTTATTGGAGTTATGGAATCAACAATTCAACTTCTATCAATCAAACAATTGATGATCGATACAAGAGAATAGGACTTCTAACCCTATGTGTACCATCAAACCAGATTAAAGAACAAGAAACATGATCTTGATTTAACCATCGTCCACTAACAGTAACCGTAAAAGATTTTTTCTCATTCAGATTAGTGAAAGAGAGAACTTTTGGCTCCACATTAACATGAACCATGTTATTCTTCGTATTGATTTTTACCTGATATGTGGAGTTTGGTTGTCCAACATTTGTTACAGTTCTTGAAAATTTAATAGTGAAGTTTGAGTTCTGAAGCACCAATGATGTCATTGCTGGATAATTGAGATCTTTTGGAGACATTCCGGTCCCATTTGTACACTTTGTTTTTCCTTTGAACATAGTTGTCAACTTATCTCCTTCGGAACCTAAGCCACAAAACATTTTGAAATAGTCTTCTATGTATGTCTCATACACAAGTCCAGGATTTACTGCTTTCACTGGATCTATGTATCCTGCCCCATAACCAAGTTCAGCATCTAAATTGTAGTTGAAGTTCATGTCCCGAGCTATAATAAAGCAGTCAAACAAACATAATTATTCATGAATCAATTCGATCTTTCCTTACATGCAAATTAAATTAATTGAATTATTAATACCAGTAGTCATAAGAGAAGATTTTATTGCCGAGGCAGACCAATCAAGATGTTTTGATTTCACATAAGCAACTGCACCAGCAACATGTGGACACGACATAGAAGTTCCAGTCATGAATGTGTAATTAGTCTTAAATGTTTTAGAATTTGAGAAGTAGAATGAAGGATTATGTGATGGAAGAAATGCCGCTAAAATATTTGTTCCAGGTGCACTTATATCAGGCTGCAAACCATGAAAAATTAACATATAAAATGTTAAAATTGAAGAGATGTATAAATGACAAAAAAAAAAAAAAAAAAACAGATCTAGTGATATCTAATACTATATACATATATATACCTTAAAAATTTGTGGTAAAATTGTGTTGGGTCCTTTGCTGGAATAATAAGCTACTGCAGGAGCTTGATTTGGAAGAATCTCACTTTTCATTATGCGTGCTGAATGAATTGTTTTGGATTTGAGGTAAGATTTAACATAATTAAAGTCATTGTCATTCAGTATCGCGGTGGGTAGAGGAACGATTCTAGAACCATATATCATTGTTTCACCCATTCGAAGAATAACACCACTTGCACCAACACTTTCTGCGGTTGAGAAGACATCTAAGCTTGAAGAATCAGCAATATCGCAAACCATGATGTTTCCTTTTACCAAATGAGGATCTACGCATTGAAGTGTGCATTGCCTGATTTTCAATTTTAAAATAGAAATGTGAGAAGTATATAAAACTTTTTATACATGAGAGACAGTTAGAAATATTTACTCTGCATTTGATTCATCACAAAGAGAACTCAAACTTCTACCATATACTAATTTCTTGTAGTTACTCATCTCGAAAGCATTCACCGATGTGCTCTATTCAAAATCAAAGACACAATAGTCAAAATATATTAGTCATAATTTATTATGAATGTATATTGTTATGATTAAAATTGTGGAATAAAGGAATTGTTTTTACTTTCAATTTACCAATTATAGTATAAGTCATGATCTAAAAAGTATTTATAAAAAAAAGTATATATATACTAACCATGAGTGTGCGATCATTTTCAAGGACAAGTTTGTTGTTGATTGATCTGTCTGCACTAGCTCCCACTGTGAATACCCATGGTGCAATACTGTCTGTTGATCCAAGTCCTGAAATTCCATTGTTTCCTGCTGCATTTACTGTTAAAATGTTTTTCTCCATTGCATGAAACGAGCCAATGGAAACAACATCATCACTAATGTTTTGAGTAAACTTGGAAGAAATTGAGATAGTAATAATGTCAACATTATCGGCAATGGCATCATCAAATCCGGCCAATATATCATGGTCAAAACATGTTGTAAATCTACACACTTTGTATGTAGCTAGCCTTGATGATGAGACACCTCCTCTAGCAGTTCCATTTGCTATTCCAAAAAAATTGGCGTTTTCCACTTCCCTTCCAACCGCGGTAGAGGCTGTGTGAGTCCCATGACCATCTAAATCTTCTGCCGAGACATCTTCAGAGTTGTAGAATCTTGCTCCAATCAACTTTCTGTGACAGAATATTACAAATACTTAGATATAATGCAAAAAACTTATATTACAATGACAAAATTCTAGAAAAGAAGAGTTCACATACTTATTGCAAGTGAAGTTTTTTCCACCATGACATGCCCCTTTCCATTTTTTTGGAATAGGGCCTAAACCATGGTCAAAGAAACTATGTGACTCGGGTAGCACACCGCTATCAAGGTGTCCAATTATGATATCACCCTCAACGACTGGATTACGAGAAACTTGCAAAGACAAGCCAATGTAATCCCAAGAACTTGTGGTCTGAGTTTGGGATTCACGACTCATGAAAATAGAGACAACACCTTTCATGGCTGTATAGAAGATACATAGATAATTTACAAATTACAATGATTAAACGTATATATTATTGATGTCCTCGATTTTTTATTTAAAGATTTGTAGATAAAATACTTACTTTTAAGCCTGGATACTTCGTGTGAGCTAAGATTTGCAACAAAACCATTAAAACTTCTTGTATAACTTCTCATTAGTGTCTTCTCGATCATACTATTACATTTAAGATAAATATAAAACTGAATGTCAATAATAACAAAACTAAAAATGAGATGTCACTTGTAAGTTGTAACATTCTTGATTTTATTTTATGTAATCTCTTACATAGTGTAGGTTAGAGCTCATGTTCCTAATGCTTAAAATTGAAGTCTAATTCAGGTTCTGACTTGCTCTATAATATTATTGTTGAAATTTTCACCATAACCTTGTCATAATAAAAATAACATTAAAGGTGTAAACAAATAAACTTCTTACATCTTGTTATGGCCTAATGTTTGCAACAAGCTAACATGGTGGTGTCGAGCTAAGTACTCCCCTTCCGGAAGACTTCCCATATAAACTATGTGCACCTACAAAATTACAAAAGATTCTTGTCATCTTGTAAGAAAAACCTAGGTACAAATATCTTTCATAATAGAATAAAATATACCCATATTAATAGTTTCATGAACAGAAGTCATGTTATGGTGAGAAAGTGTTAATTAATTGATGTGTACAAATTGTGTATAATAAAACTGTGCATACCTTTCTTTGTTCATCAACTGATTCAAAAGAGATCCCAATTATTGATGAAATAAACATGACAAAGAGAATGTATAACAAATGAACAGCATTGGAACTTGTCATGTAGAACTCTCTATTTTTCTGTCTGTAATAGAATATTTGATTGTATGACAATTTTATAAATAATCAAATTGTTTGTAGCAGTATGTAGAAATACTATTATGTGCTTTTATTTCCTTAATTACAAAAGATTTTGGAAATCCCTATTATTAACTTTATTATCATTTTCATTTAATAACATAATTTTAAATTTTTAGAAAAAAATCTCAAATCATTAAATTATAGGAAAATATAATAATTACATTTACTATATTCCAATGTTAATCGAAAAAAAGGAAAAGGCCAATTTAATTCATTAATTAAGAAATCTCAAAGTGAGATTCTTGTTTAATATATTCCTTTCATGTTTAAAAACATTTTAAATTTAAATGAAAATTCATGAATAAATATATTTTGTATTGTTTTGAAAATTAACAAAATAACATTTCAACTATGCCGGTAACTAATATTGTAACAAACTTTCAAATTCGATAGAAAAATTAGGTAAGTTATCTACCCGAATGTATATTATAAATTGTAGCAATATAGTTAATTTGTATTAAAATTTATAAATCTATTCGGAACTTTATTGGCAATTTCTGCCTTAAATTTAATTTAGAATACTCAATATATTTATAATATATTTATAATATATTTATGCAACTTTGTTTGTAATTTTCATTTAAAAAATAAAGGTAAATTTATGTAATTGATCTACACCCTCCTCACAATGCTTAGATGTCATGCTTTTATTTTTCACACTACCTCAATATATTAGGCGCAATATCACAATATATAACTTTTTTATAATTTTACAATAAAATTAACTATCACTTCTACACCATTATTTGTAAAATTTTATATAGTATTTATTTATAATTTTACATTAAATTTGTAAAATCTTCGAGAACTTTTTAATATAATTTAAAAAACTAATATCTTTTTATTAAAAATGTCTATATATATTAAAAATGAAAAAAATTGTTTAAACACACCGACGGTAAAAAAAAAATACTAAATAGGTTATCGAGCTCGCAAGTCCTCGAGAAGAACGATTAACTCCCCGACATACTCTATTGACTTTTTGGAACGAATATAAAAAAGAATCATAATAATAGTATTGAAAGTTCGACGATTTCTCTCAAACCAGTTAGTCCACCAAAATATAATTGAGATGGTAACCCAGATATGTAGATATGTCATCTCAGTCGCATCAATTCAAACTTCTAACAACTACTCAATGACTCGGGCATCACCTAATTAATCATAGTGAGTAAAAGTAAGTGAGTTTTTTTATTAACTTTTTCGTGACACATACGACAACAACTAATCATAATACAATCATTTTTCATGCATATATCATCCGCATTAATTCCACCATGAAGCTTCATCCAAATAATGAAAAGTTGATTTTTTTTTCAATTTTCAAAATATTTCATACCTCTTTTTTTTTTTTTTGCCCTAAGTTCGTTTCAGGACCTTCAATTCCACTGACAAACAATTTTGGCTTCAAATTTTCAACTTATTTTAAATAAATTTAAACACTTTAGTCCCCTTCAATTTCTATGTCATTCAATTGACCCATAGACTTCTTAAAATCCAATTTTGACCTTAAACTTTCAATTTTAGTCCTTAGATTTTTTGATCAAGTCCAGATTGACCAATGGACTTCCTTTAGGTTCAATTTTGGCCACAAATTTTCAATTTTGAATTATTTATAATATTTTCAACATATTTCAGCCCTAAACTATTCGCTTACGTCCACATCGACCCTCAAACTTCATTTAGGTTCGATTTTGACCTTGAAGTTTCAAATTTCAACATTGCAAAAAAATTCTTATATAGGCTTGTTTGGTTTCACTTAACACCAAATAACCTCTTTTCATATATTAGAGCCTCTAAATTATTTTTAAAAAAACCTCAAAAATTATAGGATGGTCAAAAAAAATTATCTTTTACAATAATAAAAACTTTCCATCATTTTTAGGGCATATTTGGAAAGTATATATATATCAGTGAGAGCTCATATTTTGAGTTCTACATTCCCAAAATCAATAAATTTATTTAGTAGGTTTATAAAAATATTTTTCGCCTCTACAAAAATTTCAGAACTTTTGGAGCATGTTTGAAAAAAACGCTTTTTTTAGTAGTGTCATAATTAGGGTTCTATAACTTCGAAAATTATGACCTCAATTAAAATATGCTTCTAAAATTATTCCTTACATGCCTACAAATTTAGAATTTTTTTAACACTTTCAAAAAATTGTCTGATTTTTATAATATTATAAACGGGGCTCTAATACTCCGAAATTCTCAATGAGAATTTTCTTACACTCATGGACTTCTTTTCTCTTCATGTTTGGGACGCGTTTGTGGCTCTTTTATCTTAACCTTGTTTAAACTTAATAGACGCCTAAAGTCATCTCTAAGCAATGAATAGGGCTAGCCCCTTTTATTTAGACGCAAGTTAGGATAATCACAAGAGAAAAAGAGTTATGAAATCAAAACGCATGTATAATAATCCTGCCAAACATGAATATGGCCAACTATTTTCGAGTAGAGATTGTCCATTGTGGACAGACGTGTGGGACATAACGATGATGGTCATTTCTCACACATAACCAATCATCGGATCCTTAAAATGAATATTCTATTTTTCTTTCATATGTTTCCTTAAGAAATAAACTTAGGTGGATACTCTTGAAGTCAATATATTAGTATATATGTATGTACTAATCTAAAACCTATACGGGCCAAATAAAAGGATCATGGTATATAACTCTATTTTCGGTTCCTCGTCTTTAAGACAAGACAACTTCCGTAAGGATAGTCTTTTTGTCTACTTTTTATGAGATTAAATATGAATGTAAGTAAAGGGGTTCTATAACATAACATTCATGTAAAACTTTTTCTTAAAACAATACCTGAGGTCGAGCCTGCCATTAAAGTCCTTCGTTGCGTTCCCTCTAAAGGAAGAGAACACAAAATGATAGGTAAAGCATGGGACTTAGACCAACTTTTGGATCATATGACTCACCCTTAAAGACAGGGCATTTAGAATGAGAAAAAACAAGTTTTGAAGAAAAGGAAATCGTTAACCGTAAAAAACACATCTAGGGCTATGTCCCTATTATTTTCTAGTCGATTATTTGGTTGGAGAGAATTTTCAAAACCTTCAACAATCTCAAATGTCCATTGGGAATCCTTGATAATGTTATTATCTTGACATTATATGGGGCTCGATATGGGAAGCCGATAGATTTTGTCGGGAATTTAATTGCCTTTTTGAAGATCTTCGCTAAGGATGACAATTATAATCCTCCCACAGATTTTGATTTGAATTGCCTCGTTATAGGTGATTTTTTCTCAATTTGACTGGTAGTTGACTAGAAATGAGGTGATGATGGTATTTGTGTTCCCCGTCCTAACTCTATCACGATTTCACTCAAATTCTGCTATAAACCTTAATAAACACAATTAAATATATAAATCACCATTATATTTATTTAGTTTTCACATTTTATAAGAGTTGTAAGGTTATTTCATTATAATAATATAAATTTTCATATATAATAATATAAAATATTAAAAAATTCATTTATATAATTTTATCAAAGAATTTTTTATTTTGTTTTAAAGAATATTGTATAACGGTGCCCTGCGGGGATTTTCTGAAATCGAATGGGGCGGAGATGGTAACTGTATTTTCTACCGCCCTGATCCACCCTATTGTCATCCATAATCTTCGCACTTATTAATGGTTAATTTATTTGTTTGATTTTCCTTACATATTGTTCTTAAACGACTATATATTTCATAATACTATCGCAGGAATCGTTTAAAAAAAAAACTAATACTATGAAATTGAAAAGCTTACAAAATAAATAAATAAGTCATTAAGTTATGAGGTGAATATAAAGTGGTAATAATTCTTTATAGATGTTTATGAGAAAAATTACAAACTATGGAAGAATAGAATGATGTTAGTTGTCTAAAATGGGCAAACAAAGGCCACAAATATTTTATTTAAAAAATGCAAAATGATGGACTACTCTACCCCTCTAAACTCTAAAGAGATCTTTTCGCAAATAGTGTTGAGGTCAACCAAAAGGTCACAAATTTGATTCCTACTAGTAGTTCTTTGAATGAAAGTGGAGAACCATGACGGTATGTGATCTTGTTAATTCTCCTTAAGAAAACGTAATAGTGTTGAACACAACTAGATGAAAATATCAAGAAGGCAGAAAAACAAATAAGAACAAAAGCTCCGCAGTAGAGTAAAATTTGTGTCCAAGAGATATAAAGTTTTAAAACCTGATTAAGAAGGATAATTTGTTTTGAAAATTACGGTGGATTAATCTCCTTGTATTCAGGAACAGACCTAGAAATCGGAAATGGGGTGGGCTTGAAAAAAAATATGGTAGGCTTAAATATATAACGATAAATTTTGGGATAAAACAAGTGAAAAAAAGTGATTTTTTAAAAAAAATATATAAGGGGAAATATCACATTTGTACAGTAAAAAAAAATCGAGGTGAGCCAAACCCCTACATAAATCTGTCGCATATTGACCTGGCAAAAATTTTTTAATTAAAAAAGGTGAGAATCTTTTTTATGTTGCTTTTAAAAAAAAAATCATTCATACATGTTATATATAAAGGCCTAAAAAACAAAACAAAAAATCCAAAAAGGTTTTTTTTTAAAGTCTTTCAATGTTTATAAAGACTAATTCAACTTATAATATGTATGGAGGTTTTCACCATGAATTTGAGACATTCAGACATTGGTAAATGTATAAATGAATGAGATGGTTTTGTCCTTAATTTATTTTAACGATGACAGTGGATAAATTAGAGAGAAAATAAAGAGGGAAAATAATATTTTTTCAGCTAATCAGATTTTATTACAATCATTCTCTTTCTCAATTTTTCTTTCAAATTCCTCTTCTTATCATTTCTCAAAACAAGTTATGAATTATTATATATAATACTTTTTTCTATAGGCAACAATCATACACATTGATAATTTATATTTTATCTCGTTATTATTTGAATAACTTAATTAATTTGACATTTTTTTGGGTTTATTTGTAGTGTCAATATTATGTGCATCATACAAATCTAGCCTAGTAATTATTAAAAATTAAAAAATATATATATAACCAATAAAGTTTATTTATGATATGTCGATCACATCTTTTATAATTAGGAAAGTTATTGGAGTTTGAAATCAACTTCTATCAATTAAACAATTGATGATCGATACAAGAAAATAGGACTTCTAACCCTATGTGTACCATCAGACCAGATTAAAGAACAAGAAACATGATCTTGATTTAACCATTTTCCACTAACTGTTACTATAAAAGATTTTCTCTCATTCAGATTAGTGAAAGAGAGAACGTTTGGCTCCACATTAACATCAACCATGTTATTCTCCATATTGATTTTTACCTGATATGTGGAGTTTGGAAGTCCAACATTTGTTACAACTCTTGAGAATGTAATAGTGAAATTTGAGTTCTCAAACACGGATGATGTCATTGCTGGGTAATTGAGATCTTTTGGAGACATTCCGGTCCCATTTGTACACTTTGTTTTTCCTTTAAACATCATTGTCAACTTATCTCCTTCGGAACCTAAACCACAAAACATTTTAAAGTAGTCTTCTATGTATGTCTCGTACACGAGTCCAGCATTTACGGCTTCCACTGGATCTAGGTATCCTGCCCCGTAACCAAGTTCAGCATCTAAATTGTAATCGAAGTTCATGTCCCGAGCTATAATCAAATAAACATAATTAATCATAAATCAATTCGATGTTCTTTGCATGCAAATTGAATTAATTGAAATATTAATTTATTACCAGTAGTCATAATAGAGGATTTGATAGCAGAAGCAGACCAATTAGGTTGTTTTGATTTCACATAAGCAACTGCACCAGCAACATGTGGACACGACATAGAAGTTCCACTCATGAATGTGTAATTAGTCTTGAATGTTTTAGAATTTGATATGTAGAATGAAGGATTCTTTGATGGAAGAAATGCCGCTAAAATATTTGTTCCAGGTGCACTTATATCAGGCTGCAAACCATGAAAAATTTATACAAAATATTAAAATTAAAGAGAGTTATAAAAGACAAAATAAAAAAAAAAACAGATCTAGTGATATTTAATACTATATATTTACCTTAAAAATTTGTGGTAAAATTGTGTTGGGTCCTTTGCTGGAAAAATAAGCTACCGTAGGAGCTTGATTTGGAAGAATCTCACTTTTCATTATGCGTGCTGAATGAACTTTTTTGGATTTAAGGTAAGATTTAACATAATTAAAGTCATCGTCATTCAGTATCGCGGTGGGTAGTGGAACGATTCTAGGACCATGTATTATTGATTCACCCATTCGAAGAATAACACCACTTGCACCAACACTTTCCGCGGTTGAGAAGACATCTAAGCTTGTAGCATCACCAATATCACAAACCATGATGTTTCCTTTTACCAAAAGAGGATCTATGCATTCAAATATGCATTGCCTGATTTTCAATTTTAAAATAGAAATGTGAGAAGTATATAAAACTTTTTATTCATTTAAAACAATTAGTTCAAGAATTAAATAGTTGAATTTGTATTTTGGGTGATTTATAATATAAATATATATACATTAGAGAGAGTTAGAAATATTTACTCTGCAATTGATTCATCACAAAGAGAACTCAAACTTGTACCATATACTAATTTCTTGTAGTTTCTCATGTCGAAAGCATTCACCGATGTGCTCTATTCAAAATCATAGACACAATAGTCAAAATATATTAGTCTTAATTTATTATGAATATATATTGTTATATTGAAAATTGAGGTATAAAGGAATTGTTGTTACTTTCAGTTTACCAATTATAAATATATATACTTACCATGAGTGTGCGGTCATTTTGAAGGACAAGTTTGTTGTTGATTAATCTATCTGCACTAGCTCCCACTGTGAATACCCATGGTGCAATACTGACTGTTGTTCCAAGTCCTGACATTCCATTGTTTCCCGCAGAATTTACTGTTAAAATGTTTTTCTCCATTGCATGAAACGAGCCAATGGCAACAACACTATCACTAATGTTTTGAGAAAACTCAGAGTTAATTGAGATAGTGATAATGTCAACATTATCGGCAATGGCATCATCAAATCCGGCCAATATATCATGGTCAAGACATGTTGTAAATCTACACACTTTGTATGTAGCTAGCCTTGATGATGAGACACCTCCTCTAGTAGTTCCATTTGCTATTCCAAAAAAATTGGCCTTTTCCACTTCCCTTCCAACCGCGGTAGAGGCTGTGTGAGTCCCATGACCATCTAAATCTACTGCTGAGTCATCGTCAAAGTTGTAGAATCTTGCTCCAATCAACTTTCTGTGACAATATTACAAATTCTTAGATATAATGCAAAAGCTTATATTACAAAACAAAATTCTAGATATAGATCACATACTTATTGCAAGTGAAGTTTTTTCCACCAAGACATGAACCTTTCCATTTTTGAGGAATAGGGCCTAAACCTTGGTCAGAGAAACTATGTGACTCGGGTAGCACACCGCTATCAAGGTGTCCAATTATGATGTCACTCTCAACAACTGGATTTCGAGAAACTTGTAAGGATAAGCCAATGTAATCCCAAGAACGCGTGGTCTGAGTTTGGGATTGACGACTCATGAAAACAGAGACAACACCTTTCATGGCTGTATACAGGATACAAAGATAATTTACGAGTTACAATGATTAAATATATGTATTATTGATGTTAGACTCGATTTTTAGTTAAAGATTTTGTAGATAAATACTTACTTTTAAGTTTTGATACTTCGTGTGAGTTTAGATTTGCAACAAAGCCATTAAAACTTCTTGTATAACTTCTTATTAATGTATTCTCCACCGTACTATTACATTTAAAATACATATAAAAATTGAATGTCAATAATAATAAAACTAAAATAAGATGCCAATGGTAGTAACATTCTTGATTTTTTTTTATCTAATCTTTTACATTGTTATTGTTTAGAGCTCACTATTTGTTTTATAATTACCTAATGCTTAAAATTTAAGACTAATTTAGGTTCTAACTTGCATTAATATTATTGGAAATTTTCACCATAACCTTGTCATAATTAAAAAGGACAATAATGGTGTAAACAAATAAACTACTTACATTTTGTTATGGCCTAATGTTTGCAACAAGTTAACATGGTGGTCTCGAGCTAAGTACTCCCCTTTTGGAAGACTTCCCATATAAACGATGTGCACCTAAAAATTTACAAAAAGATTTTTTCATATTTGTAAGAAAAATCAGTGTACAAATATCTTTCAAATTGGCATAATAGAATAAAATATATCCATATTAATAGTTTCATGAACAAAAGTGATATGGTGAGAAAATGTTTATTAATTGATCATGTGTACAAATTGTGTATAATAAAACTGTGCATACCTTTCTTTGTTCATCAACTGATTCAAAAGAGATCCCAATTATTGATGAAATAAACATGACAAAGAGAATGAATAACAAATGAACAGCATTGGATCTTGTCATGTAGAACTCTCTATTTTTCTGTCTGTAATAGAATATTTGATTGTATGACAATTTTATAAATAATCAAATTGTTTGTAGCAGTATGTAGAAATACTATTATGTGCTTTTATTTCCTTAATTACAAAAGATTTTGGAAATCCCTATTATTAACTTTATTATTATTTTCATTTAATAACATAATTTTAAATTTTTAGAAAAAAATCTCAAATCATTAAATTATAGAAAAATATAATAATTACATTTAAACTACATTCCAATGTTAATCGAAAAAAAGGAAAAGGCCAATTTAATTCATTAATTAAGAAATCTCAAAGTGAGATTCTTATTTAATATATTCCTTTCATGTTTAAAAACATTTTAAATTTAAATGAAAATTCATGAATAAATATATTTTGTATTGTTTTGAAAATTAACAAAATAACATTTCAATTATGCCGGTAACTAATATTGTAACAAACTTTCAAATTCAATAGAAAGATTAGGTAAGTTATCTACCGAATGTATATTATAAATTGTCGCAATATAGTTAATTTTTATTAAAATTTATAAATCTATTCACAACTTTATTGGCAATTTCTGCCTTAAATTTAATTTAGAATACTCAATATATTTACAGTATATTTATGCAACTTTGTTTGTAATTATCATTTAAAAAATAAAGGTAAATTTATGTAATTGATCTACACCCTCCTCACAATGCTTAGATGTCATGCTTTTATTTTTCACACTACCTCAATATATTAGGCGCAATATCACAATATATAACTTTTTTATAATTTTACAATAAAATTAACTATCACTTCTACACCATTATTTGTAAAATTTTATATAATATTTATTTATAATTTTACATTAAATTTGTAAAATCTTCGAGAAGTTTTTAATATAATTTAAAAAACTAATATAACTTTTTATTAAAAAGGTCTATATATATTAAAAATGAAAAAAATTGTTTAAACACGCCGACGGTAAAAAAATACTAAATAGGTTATCGAGTTCGCAAATCCTCGAGAAGAACGATTAACTCCCCGACATACTCTATTGACTTTTTGGAACGAATATCAAAAAGAATCATAATAATAGTATTGAAAGTTCGACGATTTCTCTCCAACCAGTTAGTCCACCAAAATAGAATTGAGATGGTAACCCAGATATATAGGTATACCATCTCAGCCGCATCAATTCAAACTTCTAACAATTACAAAAGATTCTTGTCATCTTGTAAGAAAAACCTGGGTACAAATATCTTTCATAATAGAATAAAATATACCCATATTAATAGTTTCATGAACAGAAGTCATGTTATGGTGAGAAAGTGTTAATTAATTGATCATGTGTACAAATTGTGTATAATAAAACTGTGCATACCTTTCTTTGTTCATCAACTGATTCAAAAGAGATCCCAATTATTGATGAAATAAACATGACAAAGAGAATGTATAACAAATGAACAACATTGGATCTTGTCATGTAGAACTCTCTATTTTTTCTGTCTGTAATAGAATATTTGATAGTATCATGACAATTTTATAGGTTTAGATAAAGTAACTGAAAATTAATAACACCATATTAACATAACTGAAAACTTAATGACACCACATTAAGATAGCAACATATTAAATAAGACACTTTAAAGAGAATTAATTAAAATTATTTATTTAAATAAAGCTTTGAATAAGAAATTTATCAAAATAGTTAGTCTCCCATCATATATGTTTTTTTGTTTGTGTTTTCTAAGCAAGTTTGTAGATATTATTTAAAATTATGTTTTTTTAATTTAATATATAGCTGAAATGAAAAATAACAATATATGTTTTTTTTTAATCTAAAAGACTCAAAGATCAAACAAGCTCTTAGGATATATAGTTGTTGATAAGAAAAACAATACATATTCATATTACTTTTTGTAATTTATTTAAGAAGTAAATATTTATTTGAGATTCCTTTCATAGAATTGAAAAATGAACAAAGGTTTGAAAGAATGGTCAATGATTGCACACTAAGATTTTATAAATTTTTGTCTAAAAAACTTTGTTTATGATACTAACATTTATTATTATTAAATGACACGCTAAGGGTGAGATTGTAACGTCATTAAAATTATAATTATTTTTAAAAATAGTTAAATTTAAAAAAAAAAATCATAAACAAAACAATTTAACACGAAAGAAAGTTAAAATTTTAAAATTAACACAAGCTATTGAAATTTTTATTAGAATGTCTTCAATAAAAAGAATAATTATTTTGTAAATAAATAGTACAGTTAATTCACGAAATTGGCTCAAATAATTAATTTTTTTTCTCGCAATCAACTATTAGAAATACCAAACAATTAAATAAAATTAATGTTATGTTTTAAAATGTGTATTTTATACATAAATATTAAATAGTGCAAATAAATATATAAAATGACATTTACAAAGGCTAATTAATTTTTCTTTTCTCCAATTAGAAGCCCATATAAATAATATTATATTGAATTTAATAGTCTGGGCTCAAAAAAGTCCATTTACATCAAGACCAATAAGTTTTTCTAATAATCAGTTCACTAGTCCAATCATATAATTCCAAACTATTTTTAGAAATAGGGCTTCAACCAAACGGATTCTTTAAATCAATAATTTCCAAAGTTACTTCAAATTTATTTTAACATATTATTAGTTATATGTTGTAATGTATATAATTAAATATAAAGTTAATTTAAGAAACAAATAATAAACCATTTACATAGTTACAGAATTTAAGTGATAATATTTAAAATTTATTAAATAAAATTAAAATAATTTATAAACTTATAAAATCATAAATCTTAACCATTTAAAATAAAAATGGTAAGTGTTTAAATAATCAATATTTTATATTAATATTTTAAATTTTTAGAACAATCCAAATTTAATATCTAAACCAGTCTACAAAATTAAAAGTATCATTAACATATAACATATAACGTAACACTGGATAATTATTTTTGGTTATATCTAACAAATTCTTTTTACTTTAAATTATTCGGGTGTGAAGAACCGACCTCAAGACAGTGAGGACATTAGTTCTTGTAGTAAACTAATATGAGAAAAAAATTAATATTGTATTTACTCTTAAAATCTTTTGAATATTTATTTCAACTTTTACAAAAATTCTCAATTTTAAATGAATATAGTATAAAATAAATTTTCTTAAAAAAATAACATTATTAAATTTTCTTACATTGGGCTCAATTCTTTAACCCATTAAACTATATTTTCTTTCTAGTGTATTTAACAAATATTTTAGTTGGACTATCTTTTATTATCTTGTTCTTGTTAAATTGATAATTTTCCCTTAAAATTAATATATTTTCTTGTCATTCATTAGATTAAAATAAAATAGAAATTTATGGTGATTATGATATCAAGCTAAAAGTTTATTTTTCTACTTAAATTTGTTTATACTTTGTTTGTTTTATATTGCTTGATGAATGTCTTGGATGAGTTATTAATAAATTATTATTATTTACTATCATGACTATCTAAAAATAAATCACTATTCTCTTTCTGTAAATAATCACATAATTATTCTCACAGATCATTCTGTGATTTGTGTTGTTTAGTAACTAATTTAAAATTTTAAAAGTTAATTATTTATAAATAGAACTTTTAAATTTGTCAGTATTTAATAGTATATGATTTATATCTTTTCAATGATTTTGATTACAAGATAAATGAATAATTGATTAATTAGTTAAGAGCTTGGTTAAACCTTTTGGTTTTTACAATTATCTAAATAAAAAACTTAAGAAAATCGTGAAGAGATTTATGTAACTTTTGTTTATTATACATTAGTCAAGAGTTATTCTCTTTATAAAGGAAAAAAATTATTTCTTTTTCTTTTTTCCTTTATTAAAATTGTACTAACTTTTGACTTTGCAATGTTGTGGATGAGAACTCTAATTTCACGACCGAAAAATGAAAATTATTGTTTTTTTATTTTTTTTAAAGATGTTTGTGCATATTATCACTAAAATAAAAATGGTTCAAAAAACATGTTAACCATGTGAACATTTATTATTATTATTATTATTATTATTGTTATTATTATTATCTTTCTAAATAAGTTTAGGTTAATATATAAATTTAAATGTATCACCATAAACTTATTTTTAATTCGGTTAAAGTTATATTGGTTCAATTTTTACTTAAAATACTTTAAAAAAAAAAGTTAATATTATCAATAAAAAAAGTTAAAAATAAATATATTATAAGATGATTAAATTTTGAATAAAAAAATTCAAATATAATCCATATCCAACCACATTTTATTTCACTCAAACAAACATTTTCGAATCCAACACCATTTGTATTTTTACAAACCGGTAACAATTAACAAAAACTAAAATAAAAATTCAAACAAGCTTTCTTTTAACTATTACAAGCAAGACTTAACCCTGGTCATTTATGAGTGTGGGTGAGAGATTCAATTATTTTATTTGTTTCATATAAAAGAAATATGGGACCAAATTAAGAGAAAGAAAATATTACTTTTATCGGCTTTCAAACGTCATAGGTAGAGTGAGGGGTTGGCCAAGGTACTGTTTCGTTTTTAATATTATACACCCAAATAACATGTACTTTGAGCATCAAATAGAGACATTCAACCAACTTTTTAACTACATATTAGGTAACAATTTCATTAATATTCTAATACTTATTAGTGTAGGTGCATTAAATTAAAGTCTTATACCTTTTGAAGTTTAAGTGTAAAAGAATAACAAAACCAATATTTTAGATTTTAAATATAAAGTTTGTCCTATTTATATATTTTAAATAATATTTAATATTTTAAATAATACCTTGCTGTTAGTATAAATTAATTAAAAAAAATCAAAGTAATATATTTTAGTTTCAATGTTATAACACTCCGACGTCTTACTCAACAAACCTCTAAAAGAAAATCCCAAATAAGAAGAAAAAAATAAACTAACTTAAACTTCTTTTATGATTAGTTAGGACAAGGAAAATTGGAATTGGTTTTAAAATTATCCTATGAGAGTTTCAGACAATTAATAATAGACAGGAAAAAAACATGCTTTTTAACAAAGATTTGATATTCAAATTGAGAATGAGATTTAAGCCTAATTATAAAGGGGTAACATATAAGCAAATCAACGGGTTCAAGGAAAACAATTATGAAAATTACCAAAAGAAAATGGTATTTTATTTATAAAAAATGGAAACGGCTTATGTAGACAATCATCAATATTTAATTAATGTTGGACTTAATAATATTTGTGATGTTAGTTTGTTATTGACATATTACATTCTAATAATATATATATGAGATTATAAATAAAAATAAAAAAATATAAAATCTTCAATTCAATTTCTACCATAAATACCTTGATTTGAAGTTGGGGGCAATTATAGTCTTTATCAAATTAAATAAATAAAAATAAAGTGAATTCAGAAAGGAAATGTAATTATCTTTGTGAGAACGAGACATTTAATATTTGGCTAAAAATACTCTATTCTTTAGCAAACAAAAAATCATACATTTATTTATTTTATTTACTTAATTTAATTAGATAATTTTCTCCAATTGTGTTTTGCTAACTTGGAAAAGTAGTAAATGTAATTAACTGGGAGTTATCAAAATCAAACTATGCTATTATATAGAAATAATAATAATAACAATAATAGGGATTTCCAAAATCAAGAAATAATAGCATGTGATAGTGTTTCTATATATAGCTATTAGAATTTTGAATATTTAATCAATAAAATTGTACTCAACTCAAAGAAAGATAAAGATAGAGAGTGTTGTAACATGACAAGATCTCCTGTTGTTGTTGATTTCTTATACTTTCTTTCGGTATTGTTTGTTTCATCGGTGATTGGAATATCTCTTGAATCACTTAACGATCAAAGAAAGGTTTACACTCAATTTTATAGTATATAATATGATATATATCAATTAATTAGCATTTTTATTAGAAATATCTTGTTCATAAAATGGAACTAAAATTTTATATAATATTATTAATATTATCATGTTATATGAATTTGAAAGACATTTGTATTGAGATTTTGTGTCATTTTTCTAGGTGTACATTGTTTATATGGGGAGTCTTCCTGAAGGAGAATATTTAGCTCGTGACCATCATATTAGCATGATGCAAGCATTAGGCCATAACAAGATGTAAGTAGTTAATTTGTCTATGTTTTGATTGTGCTTTTATTTTAAAAAAAAAAATCATAAAACAAAATATGTGGTGGTGGACTTGTTGATCAAATTATTGTATTAACTAGGGACACCATTTTTAATGAATTGATAATATTTGATAATTAACCTACAATATCATCACAATTTTTAAACTAGTTTTAAAGAAATACATTTTGTTTTTAAGTTAGATAAAATTAATATACTATAATCCTAAGTATTGTTTTTGAATTCATAATTACTATTATATTTACCACAAATAAATATGGTTGGTTTTAATAGGCCTTTTTAAGTGTCAGCTTATTTTTTTAATCGTATTATTATTGATATTCACTTGTCTTTAGATTTTTTTTTTCATTTTTATCAACTTGAATTGTATTGGTGGAGTATGTTGGTTTATACATATATATATGTGATCTTTGACAATAGTTTAATAAAAATGTTTTTAATTTTAAAAGATAAATTAGTATTGACATACATTCAATCTTTATATCCTCTAGTATGGCCGATGAGAAACTGATAAGAAGCTATACAAGGAGTTTTAATGGTTTTGCTGCCAATCTTAATAAAAAGGAATTATCAATACTTAGAGGTAAGTATCTAAAGTTTATTAAAAATAACTTCTAACATTATATATATTTAGTGTAAATTACATTTTATCTTCTATATATTCAGTCATGCGAGGAATTGTCTCAGTCTTTCCAAGTCAACAATTTCAAGCACAGACCACACGATCTTGGGATTACATTGGTATGTCCTTAAAGGATGTTTCGCAAAATCCAAATGTTGAAAGTGACATCATAATTGGGCATCTTGATGCCGGTGTACGACCCGAGTCACACAGTTTCTCCGACCATGGTTTAGGCCCAATTCCCACAAAATGGAAAGGTGCTTGTCTTGGAGGAAAAAACTTCACCTGCAACAAGTGCCTGCTCGATCTCATTCTCTAATTTTTTTTGGTTATATTACATACAAGTTATCTTAATTTTTGGACTAGATCTAACTATTATTACTTATTATGATATATAGAAAGCTAATTGGAGCAAGGTTCTATGAATTACTTGATACCTCCGCAAATGATTTAACTATTGGTCATGGGACTCACACGGCCTCTACAGCAGCTGGAAGGGCAATAAAAAATTCCAATTTCTTTGGTATAGCAAATGGAACCGTTAGAGGAGGCGTCCCATCAACAAGGCTAGCTGTGTACAAAGTGTGTAATAGTTTCTGTGACGGCCATAACATATTGGCCGGTTTTGATGACGCCATTGCTGACAACGTCGACATTATTACTATATCAATTAGCTATAATTCTATACAAAACATAAGTGATAATGTTATTTCTATTGGCTCATTTCATGCTATGGAAAAAGACATTTTAACAGTAAATGCAGCAGGAAATCTTGGAAGTTCAGGATTTGGATCAACAGCTAGCATTGAACCATGGATATTCACAATTGGAGCTAGCGCAGACAGAACAATCAACAACAAGTTTATCCTTGGAAATGGTCGCACGCTAATGGTAAGTATTTTCCTTTTTTTTTTTTTTTTATCTTACGTTTGTATGATAAAATCTTTTTATAATTTTAGATCACGACTTACAATTAATAATTGGTAATATAGAGTTTACATATAACTAATATGTTTTCATTGTGTCTATGGTCTTGAATAGAGCAATGCTGTGAATGGTTTTGATATGAGCACCGACAAAAAATTAGTATATGGAAGAAGTGTTAGCAGTCGTTGTAATGAATCATTTTCAACGTAAGAGTCTCTCACAGAGTCTCTCACAATTAAACTGCGCTTTCAATTATTCAATTTAAATAATTTTCTATTATTCTCTCACGGGCCTCTCTTCAAATTGGATATCAGGCAATGCACGCTTGATTGCATAGATCCTCATCTAGTAAATGGAAACATCCTAGTATGTGATATTGTTATTACTACTAGCTCAGATATTTTTGTAACAGCACAAAGTGTTGGTGCGAGTGGTGTTGTTGTTCGAGAGGGTGAAGATTTAATTATATATGGTCCTAAGATTGTTCCTATGCCAACCGCGATATTGAAAAACTCTGATTTTCAATATGTTAAATCTTACCTCAAGTCCAAAATAGTGAATTCCGCACGCATAATCAAGAGTGAAATTGTTTTGAATCATGCTCCTGTAGTACCCTCTTTTTCCAGTAAAGGACCCAATACAATTTTTCCACAAATATTTAAGGTATGTATATATATATATAGTTTCTATGCCTTTATTGAAATGTTATTTAGTTTGTGACAAACTTTTTTTTTTTTTTTTAATTATTTTGGATAGTATCATGTACCATGTTTTTCATATGTTAATTTATAATGCTTTATAGCCTGATATAAGTGCGCCTGGGGTAAATATCTTGGCGGCAAACCTTCGAGAGAAGAGCCCTTCGGAGTATGCATCAAATTCTAAAACATTCCATAGTAGTTACACCTTCATGACTGGAACTTCTATGGCATGTCCACATGTTGCTGGTGCAGTTGCCTATGTAAAATCAAAACATCTTGATTGGTCAGCTTCCGCTATTAAATCTTCTCTTATGACTACGGGTAATTAATTAATTAATTAATAATTCAGTTTATAATGAAGATATAATTAATTTTATGACTGATTATGTATGTTTGATTGACTGTTGCTTGAAGCTCGAAACATGAATTTCCATTACAATATAGATGATGAACTTGGTCACGGAGCAGGATACATAGATCCAATGAAAGCTATACATCCCGGACTCGTGTACGAGACATCGAAAGAAGACTATTTTAAAATGTTCTGTGGTTTAGGTCCTGAAGGAGTTAAGTTGAGAAAGATATTCAGAAGAAAAAAGAAGTGTATGAAAGGGATCGAAACGTCTCCAAAAGATCTGAATTATCCAGCAATGACATCCTCGGTGCATAAGAACTCAAATTTTACTATTAGTTTCTTCCGAACTGTGACAAACGTTGGACATGCTAATTCTACGTATAATGCACAAGTTAGTACAGGGGATAACATGGTCTATATCAATGTGGTGCCAAACGTTCTCTCTTTTGTAAATTTGAAGGAGAAAAAATCTTTTCTGGTAATTGTTACTGGAAATTGGTTAAATCAAGATCATGTTTCTTGTTCTTTAATCTGGTTTGACGGTACGCACAAGGTGAGAAGTCCCATTATATTGTACAAGTCATCAATTATTTAATTTTAAATAGTTGATTTTAAATAGTCCCAACAATTTTGGAAATTATATGTCTCAATTTATGTGAAAATATATTTACTTTTGAAAAAAATTAAAAGATTAATTAAACTTTAAATGATTAATTTTAGGTGGCCTCAAATTTTAAAATTTAATTTTAAATGTATGGCATTAAAGAGTTGTCACTTGATTTAAAATAAACAAAGAAATATTTTATGTGTACAAACGTAATTTTTTAGAGATTCGTGAGGTCGATATTTTGTGACACTCAGAAAAGGGCTCTCGCATTAATTAATGTCCTATATGCCCGTTAAAAAATATGTCTGCTTCACAAAATTTTGGTTATTTTTAGTAAATTGGATTTTACGTTTTATTTATCTAAATATTTTTTGAATTCATTGACATTTATCGGGTTTTGACATTTTTAATTTTAAGATATTAAATAAATGTCGATGCATATGATTAGTGTCGAAAAGTGTGAAAAATAGTATTCGAAAAATATTAGTTGGAGGGGTTAAATTTAAAAATATAAATAAATATAAATAAATTATTCAGGTATGTAATTGATAAATAGTGTTTTTAAGGCAGTTATATACAAACGTTCGTGAGTATTATCAAAAGATATGTTTTGATTTTGACGTGAATATCAGTAAATTATACACATATGTTATTAGTAAATAACGTGTTTAGGAAAATCATATACAAGATTGTGAGTACTAACAACATATATGTGTTTCATTTGACGTGAATATCACGTATGTTATTGGAAAATAGCGTTTTAGGTCCTATACAAATGATCGACTATCAATATATATGTTTTAATTTGGCATGAATATTAATAAATAATTGTATGCTATTGACAAATATAGTTTTTAGGGCAATCATATATAAAATGATTGTAAATATTATCAACATATAAATTTTGATTTGATGTGAATATTAATAATTCTAGTATGTTATTGACAAATTATGCTCGTAGAGCGATTGTGTCCTATTAAAATATAGGTTTTGTTGTTAAGAAACGGTTATGTATGATGCGTCCTATTAACATGTAGCACGATTTTCATGGTTGGTCAACTTTTACTCCGACCAGGGTGTGATTTAACACCACGTCCAAAATTGAGAGTTTTTTTCAACAGAGATTTTTTTTCCTTTTCTTTTCAGCTGCTTGAAAGCATCTGTAGCCAATTTCCTCTATGAAATTTTATTTGTAAGAAGGCAAACTCTTTTCATAAATTGTTTCTTAGAGGAATACTCCTAATATTACATTAAAAGTTTCTCTTTTCTTTTTTCTCAAATGATTCTTAACAACTGTTTAAAAAGGCAACCATTGCGTTTTTTCTTAAGACTTTATTTATGAGAAAAAAATAGTTTTTCATAAGATGTTTCTAATATAGCGCTATGTCCTTTTTAAATTCTCTTGCAATATGATTTTATATGGGAGGGATGATTCTACAATTTTATCAATAGTTTATTTAGTTATTTTCCTTTATGGGAATTGAAATAAAACTTTAATATTTTTATAAAAGTCATGATATTTTGATTCAGAACATTTTTTATGTTCTTGTTTTAAGCATTATTTTTTTGATTGATTTTTTTAATCATTAAAAAGAAATTGAGTTTCATTTGTTCTGACTTTCAAGATATTGGTTATAAATTTAATATCGTGAATAAATGATTATCTGGAATTTTTAACTCTCAAAGAAGTTGAGTCAAAGAGTTAGAGCTTAATAGTGTCAACATTGTGCGCGATTTTTTATGTTGAATAAAGTTTGATTTTCTATCTCTTTGCGATTTTTGGAGAGAATTGAGGGTAATTAATTTTAATGTCATAGAAAACTTTTTAAAAATTTATTAAGTGATTCAGCATATTTTTTAATCCCCGATCTCCCGAATGAACATCAAACCATATGCAATTAAAAACAATCACTCGGCTTTCACTAAAGTATTCGACTTCTATAATGTTCGTCAACACTCCGTAGTAGAACAATGTTTCGGTATCATTGTTACCCAATACAGCAACACCACTGTTTTGAGTTGTTAAGCCTTCATCGTGTCTCTCAATGTTGAATTTTTATCCATTAATTCGACACGACACGAATCTCTTCGCATAACAAGTAGAACCACTTCCTAATATTCCTAGATCCTCAGAAATATTTTCCCCAAATTGAGAAATCTAATAAGAGATAATGAGATTAGTGTAATTATAATGTAATACAATAAAATTATATATACATTATAACTCACTCTTGTCTTGAAATAGGCTATGTAACGTCTATCACGCTCATCAATTGATATGAAATGATTATCATATTCTCGATTGAACTCACTGCATATCAATTTGAATGAAAGTTTGAGTCCATGCATGTAAATTGAAAGATAAATTTACAAGTAAAATTAGAAAATTTACTTGTAAATAGATTCTGCCTCCGGACAGTTCTTTAATATGTAAGAATGAGATCTCTCTCGATCACCCGGTTCGTACATGTAACTAATCCCCTTTGATAACTCTTCTAATCATATAAATACAGATAGAGTTGAATCTCGCAATGAAGTACGAGGAGGATCTTGATCTTCTAAATATCTCGCACATAAGTTAATATTTTCATTCACCAGATAACTCTCATAGATTGAACCCTCGGGAATTTTTTTATTTCTAAGATAATTCTTCAATGTACCCATATACTACTCAATAGGATACATCCATCGATAGTGTACGGGTCCTCCAAGAAAAGCCTCGAACACTAGATGTACGAGCAAATGAACCATTATGTTGAAAAAAGATAGCGAGAATATTTTTTCAAGCTTGCATAGCGTTATAACAATATCAAGTTGAAGTTGGTCCAAGTCATGTTTATTCAACGACTTACAACATAATAATCGAAAAAACTTCGATAGATTCACAACTACATCAGAAACATCCTCCGGAAGTAAGCCATGTGTTGCTAAAGGAAGAAGATATTCTAATATGATATGACAATCGTAACTTTTTGAACCCCAAATCTTTTTTTCATCCAAGTCAACACAACCCACAATGTTTAACAGAATCCTTCTGATATCTTTATTTTTTTCAAAAATTCACAGAATTTTTTCTTTTGACTAAGAGAAAGTGCGTATGGGGAAGCGGGATATTAGAAAACTCCATCGAACTCAATGGGATGTAACGAGTGTTTTATGCCCATCAATTGTAAATCTTTCGGAGTCTTCAGTTCATCTTTCGTCTTCTCTTTCACATTCATCATTGTTCCAACAATGCTATCGCAAATATTTTTCTCAATATGCATGACATCTAGATTATGTCATTTCAATAACAATTGAAAAACATTATTTCCTAATTTCAAGAACCCATATAATGTGAACTTTAGAAATAGTTTGTTTTAATCCACCAACATTGAGTTAAACACCAAATTTCAATCAACTGTTTCAACTGTAATGTGAACCAAAAACACTTTATCAATGAACCTTTTTAGGACAAAAGAGTAGAAGCCTCATTTCTTAATTAAATAGATTTCAAAACAGCAACATCATTGCATAATAGGACCAAATATAAACGTATTTACCTAAATAGAAGCATCATTTCATCATATTTCTATTAAACAACATATAAACATATTTACCTAAATAACAAATTAATGAAAAATGAATTGGAATCGACCTGTAAAATGTAAAATTATTACCTGGAATCGACAAGTCAAAGAATCGAGAAGGGAGATCTATGGCCGAAGGAGGGCGGGAAAGGAGATCTGTGGCCGGAGGAGGGCGAAAATTGGCAAAGGGGATATGTGGCTAAGGGGATCGGACGGCGCGGTAGAGGACGGATCGGTGGAGGAAGAAGCGGTGGAAGGAGGACGTCGCGGTAGAGGGAAAATAGATTTGAGGATGGAGCGGAGGCGGATCTGTGGCGGCTCGGTGGAGAAAGAAAGGGATTGCGAAAGAAGAAAGAAAAGGAAAAAGAAAGAAAGAAAAGAAGCGCACTATTTGTAATTAAAAGGATTTCGCGGGTCCTCATAAATAAATTTTCACCGAAAGCATACTTCATAAGCCCTCGAAAATAAATTTTATATGCGAGGGATAACTTATGCCCTCGGTGGTCTTTACATATATCAACGAGGGAGCATTAATGGTCTTGGTTAAAATTTTATTTTTCGAAAGCATTTCATTGCTCTAGGTGAGTTTCCTCGATAAATACCCGAGAGAGAGTATTTAATATAATATATTAAATATTTCTTATATAGTTTTAATATTATTGTAAGTATGAAAATTTGACATATCTCAATTTATAATAATATTTTGATTTTTTTAATTCAAAATAATCTAATGGAGAGGTCAAAATTAAATTAGGATTGATTATTGTGATAATTAAAATCTAACTAGAAAAATTAAATAAAAAGTCCAAAACAATTTGGGATTAAAATATTTACTTATTTTACCCAAATTAAATCCAAAAAAAGGTTGAAATAATTTAATTATGATTTTAGACATAAGTTATGTGTAATTTATAGCCTAAAATAATTTAATAAATATCCCAAAAATAAAATAAATGAACGTAATTTTTATTATGTTTTCAAAAATATAATTGTGTATTAATTTGGTGAAGAAAAATGAAAGAAATAGTTAAAATTTGATTTCAAATAACTTTTTTTATTAAATATAAAAATTAATGATCTAGTGTGACCGAAATTAATGAAATCGTCTGCATCATGAATTTCATCCATTATATGAACGTATGGTCTTCATCCAACGCACCATGATGCTCAGCGTAGGCGGCTGGCTGTAACCAAGAACACACGCGCCCGGGACCACATAGGATCAATTAACGGACGTCAACCCCGTTAGCCCAAACGACCGAACGTCTGACGGACCTCCAACGGATCGTAACGACACGTTTTATTTTAATGAAACAACGTCGTTTTGATCGTCTTCTTCACGAATGCTGGAGAGTCACGCTCGACACCAGCGATCTTCCAGAAACCTCATTCTCGTCATTTCTCATCCTTATCCCTCCAGATTACGACCATGTGCACGTATCTCCATCGCCATCATTCCGCCTAGGGTTTGAATTCAAATCATACCCTAGAATTAGGCATACTAATTACTAAGACAATAGAAATCAAAGGGATGAACTTTAGAAGCCAAATTGAAAACAAATTTAGGTTCGAAACAGACCTATCTTGGGTATAAATACTCTCTAGGTCTCATTCTTATAATCCATCGAACAAAATCCAACAATCATGGCCTACTTGAAGATTTTCATAGGAGCTCCGACGATTGTTTTTTTGAAGAAACTATTCTGGTGTTCTAAGTTTCGATCCCGAGCTTTGGAAAGGTTCCTTAAGATCATAAAAGTGTTCTCCAATCACAAGTAAGCTTTCAAACAATCTGTAATTCATGTTGTGATTAAAAATTTATTTTTTTCAATTTCGACCGGGTTGAACTTATTTAGTGTTCAATTTTGTAATTTCTATAGTTGAAACTGATCCTTATACTTTCTATAGTTGAAATCGATCCTTAGATGATTTTCAATCTTTCTGTCGAAATAGATTTCATCAATTCAACTCCAATAAAAAACCCTAATTTGATTTGAAAATCTAGAAATTTTGAATTTCGTGTTCTTGAGCTTTTGAGCTTGGATTTTGATTCAAATAGCTACCTAACATGTTTGTAAACATGTTAGGATAAGTTTCAAATCATATAACATATATCCCGATCATTTTGATCGAACTAAAAATTTTCAAAATAAAAGTTTAAATTCAGTTTTAAAATCTGTTACAAAGCTTGATTTATGTTCTTATTTTTGTCATCTTTGATTATAAACATCATTTGAAAGTTGTTGGAACAAGAATTGGCCTAATTCAAAAGTTCTCAAATCTTTCCTTAACAATTATTTTGAAAACCCAATCGTCTTAAGGCTCGATTGATAGATTTTAGGATTTGAGATTGTGATCCCTACATTCAGATGAGTTAATAGCAATTTACAAATCACGTTTTCATGATTTATATGGAAAGTTATAAACCTGCAACTTTTGAACCAAATGAATAACACTCGGTGTTCTTGGACCGAGAGGTATGACTGAGAATCATTGGTCCTGACCGAGACTAAGGACCGAGAAAATCAAGTTAGGACCAAGACCAATGACCTATGTTCTTGAGTTAGGATCGAGCCCTATGACCGATATTCTTGAGCTAGGACTGATAAATCCGACTAGGGGTTTTCACATAGGACCGATAAATCTGACTTGGGAACGAGACTCTCAAGTATTAGGACTGAGAGGTCCAACCTTGGGATCGAGTTTCCCAAACTCATGACCAAGGATCTTAGCCTAGAGCTAGCCCCAGATTGAGAGGTTTATACACATCGACTAAGAAACTTAACCCTAGGTTAGTCTAGGACCGAAAGGCTTTTACACCTAGACAAGTAATTTCAGCCAAGGACTGAGAGTACTAGGCACCCTGACCTAGGGACTCTGGTCCTCCGACCAAGTATCCCGAACCCCGATCAAGAGCTCTCTCGGTCTAGACCGAGCCTCTCTAGTCCCCAACCGACAAAAACGGATCTGATCCTTAGGAACGCCTATTTGGTTCCACTTTTCAAAACCTAAAATTACTTTTGTAATTTTGGCACTCCAATTCTTTTTCAAATGATCCCAAAAGGTCGTTAAATAATTTCAAAATATTTTTGGGTAATTCCCAAACAAATATTTTGACTAAGGCTCCATTTGGGATTTATTTATAAATTATAACACCCTTTTCTAATATTTTTCAGGTCTTTTACCCAATCTATTTTAATTGCAATCGTATGTACGCACTTCTAAATAAAATTTTACAATTATTTACGTAATCCAAACTTATCCTTGTTTAGGACCCCCAAACTACTAATTTAAAGAAAATAAATCTTTTGATAGTAAAAATTTTTTAAAATAAAATTATTTTCAACAGGCATGGAGAACATAGCGTGCAAACCCTTTCTCATTCGTAATTAAATATCGAACCCCTTATAGAAACTCTAGTTTAAGGTACGTTTGTACATATACATTTTACTGATTTTTCTAAAATCAATTGGCGACTCTATTTTCAAATAAATAAAATTTTGTTTAATTAATTTAAACCGAATTTTAAATCAAATCATCATTTAATTACCACAAATCCCCATATTATTAAAATTTGAATAAAATTAATAATTTGTTTTACATAATTGATTTTAAAAGATTCCAGGTAATGTCAAAATCTTTAAAAATAATATTTTATTTTTAAAAAGATGCATAGCACGCAAACTAAGGTTGAAACAATCGAACCTCGATCCACCCCGGGTTTCCTCGTATTGCCAAGTGTCCTCAAAACACGTGTTAAACTACGAAAGAGATTTCCTTGGGGTTACTACTTTTTGGCGACTCTACTGGGGACTTTTAATTTATAAATAAAACGCTTGCTATATAAATTTTTATTTATAACATTTCAAACTTTCATAATAGTCCACATTATAGGGTTTGTCACCCCAAAGGGTACCTATGTTTTATCCTAATAATTGCTAGGAATCAAACAGGTACAACACCATGGACTACGTGAAGAAATACTAGATTAGAACTCTGTACTTTTACTAATTACGTGAAAATCGATCATATCGGTCTATGATGGAGAGATGTTGCGTGAGGAAAACTTAGGAATCCGGAATCGATCCCCCTCTTCGACTTTGATACATCTTTTAGGATGCGACCTTAGCGAAAACACCTTAGCACAGAAAACTCGGTTACTTTTCTCAACTGTTGTTTAACTCCCAAACAATAAAACCTCGACAAGTCAACATGTACGTGCTTATTTATTATATATGCATACATCTATAATAGATATAATGAACATCTTTAAGCATGTTTGCTTTATCAAAATCAAATGACATGTTTGTCAAGTGATTATAAAATCACAGAATGACCCTAATAGAGAACGAGAATTTGTTCCTTTGGAGCCACCATTTCATGAGACGGAATGGTACTACCGAGACTACAAACTACATGCAGCCCTCAAATACACTCACTTTCGAATCCACCATAGCTTTATGATGGAAATGCAACGGAAATGGGACCCAGTACACAAGGCTTTCATCATAAAAAAATCGCTAAATCTGTCCAACTATTGAGGAGTTCAAAACAATCACAATGATTGATAATAAGAACATTCTAAGGCTCAAGCCTTGCACGGAGTCTATGTCTCTTAGGCGCCTTATTCATGAAGAATTCAGTTATACTAGTGTGTTGAATGCTTAGGGCTTATTTGATCATACAACTTATTTTCTCCAAGCTAACCTCCCACCATGGTAGAGTTCTATATAAACAAAATATATCGGATCCAAGTTCCACACTACTCACTTGAACTTGAACTTGAAGAAAAAAAAAAGAAAAACTCTATTAGAGCGTTGTACCAAATCATGCTAAGGCCATTAACACCATAGTCTTCAAACCATTGCCATCGACACGAAACTTAAGTGCTCCAGTTGATTAATTAGGTATGCACATTCCACATATTTATTCTTCTAGTAGTTAGTCCTAATTAATTCTATTTTTTTACATGATGTTTCAAGACTGCATTTGGTGTTACGTTACTCCTTCACATTTATTACCGATCAATGAATCGAACATGACCTCCTTCACATCTATTATCGATCGATGAACCAAACATGACCGTCAAGATCTCGACCACTATCAATCATCTATCTATAATGTGTGTATGCAAAATTAGGGATGACAATGAGGCGGTTCAGGGAAGAGATTACATTTATCATCCCCGTCCCGTTTTTATTTCGGGGATTTTTATAATACCATCCCCGTCCCGTTCGATTTCAGGGATTCCCCGCGAGACACCGTTTATAAAATATTTTTTAAAATAAAAAATTTATATAATTAAATATATAAACGAAATTTTATATAATATATATTTTACATTATTACAAATAAATAAACTTAAAACATATATAAAATATAATTAATAAATAAATATATTAGTGATTTTATATAATTAATAAATAAAAGTTTATAGTGTTCGAAGCGGAATCGAGTGAGATCGGGGCGGGGGACACAAATATCATCCCCGCCCCATCTACGTTCGATTTCGGGAAAGATCCGCCCCAAATGGAACAATTTGGTTCGGTTAATGCTTAGAAATTTTAAATTGTCATCCCTCTACATCATCTCTAATGTGTTTGTGCCACTGCTTTTTTTAATAATAATATGTTTTAAATAGTGATGTGTTTGTTTTTTATTATCTTATTCTTATATTTTCTTTTATTTAAATCTAACTTAAAATAATATTAATACCCATTATTTAAAACAAAACTTAAAATAACACTTTTCAAAAATAGAAAATAAAATAAATAAATAATCCTAATTAAGTTCAATAACAGATATTACAGCATCCTGTGTATTCAAATTAAGTATACCCTGCATTTAATCATTCCTTTTGTTACCAGGCCAGTTTATTCCAAGCCCCTTACATTCTGTTGTCTTCATCAATGCTTTCAAAATTAATATTAATTAACTAATATTTCTATCAATTCTTTTTAATTTATAATATATATTTTTTAATTTGAAAAATATGATATTTATAAGTTAAAACAATTTAAAAGTTAATATGACCAATTTATACATACAAATAATAAAATAAAAGAGTTTCTAAAAATTTATTTATGTATTGTGAACTTATTGGGATTTTAATTTAATAAATACAAAATTAGGAGACCTTATTTATGTTCCTCACTTGGAACTTGTTTATTATTTTTTTTAAATTATCTTTCTATTACATTATTATTATTATTATAAAAATTATCAAATTATTTAATTCATCAACTAAATATATCTACTTTATTTTTATTAAATTTTTATTAAATACCAAAGAATATTGTAATCATTTATCTTTAAAAAATCTCAAGAACATTTTTTTTTTATCAAATATAGTTCTCTTAAATAAAGCTAAAAAAACTAATCGAACAAGCTCCTAATGTTTACTTTTTAACTTAGTAGTACAATTTTAATACACATATTAATATTGTTTCACATCAAATTAATTTTTGTTAATTGTTTATAGATCAATTTCATATAAAAAAATTTAGGTAGGATAATATTACGGCCAGTAGTGTCACGGCCCATTCAAGGGGATGTCGAGGCTCATTAAAGTATTGGCCTCAAAGTGCGTTAATTTTCCTAGCCCAAGGGAGGTTCAATCTCCTAAATAGGCTCAATCCAAAGAATATTCTAGTTGAAGGAATGTGTTATAATAGTGCATCATTAATTGACACTTAAAAGGCATGTACTATATCAGTGCGTCATTTATTGGCTAAAAGACATGTGCTAAATTAGTGAATCATTAATTGACAGTTAAAAGGAATGTGCTAAATTAGTGCGTCATTAACGTTATAATTATAATAAGTCCTATAAATGCCTAGAAGATATTACATTATAAATTACCAAGTATTAAAATAATACAATTCTTATTCTCAAGCTCATTCTCTCTCTAAGTGTTCTTCTTGCATTGTCTAAAAGGCTTACTAGATAGAACTTTAGTCGATCTAGCTTAGTGCCACATGTGTTGAGTTTTAGCCCGTGACAAGTGTTATCACAGCAAGGTTGTGCTTCCGCATTCAAGCTGTAAGAGATGGATTCAAGATCCAAAGTCACGAAGGTTTCGATCGGCCAACAGAAGGACAAGGGGTCCAAGAGGGGCAAGTCCATCGAGAAATGTGCCGACATTGAAGCACGGGTGACCCGGCTTGAGGAAGGCATGTGCGAGCATAAGGAGGTTCTCGAAGTATTGAGCGTGGTGGCCAATAGGTTGACGTTATTGGATGAGGTAGATGAAAAGTTAGAGAATGAGATCATGGGAATCATTAACAATTCGAATCATATCATTCGTGACGAAGTGCTGGGATCGGTTCAAGTGAAGATTAACGATATCCAAAAGGAAGTACTTTAGACAATTAGATAAGAAGCCCATGCGATGATCAACGCTCTCCGAAGGGAAATGATGGGGAGGCTCGATGCAATGGGAGACCGGAGTGGATTGAATGGAGGGGAACTTCGAGGTGTGTCACCTCATCGAATGGATGTTCCTAAGACAACTCCATTGAAAGGCTCAAGGAGTGCAAGGAAAGCTGAGGATTTCCTTTGGAATATGAAACAGTATTTTCAGGAATCAAGCATATTTGATGATTACAGACCCTTTTCTTCATGATATAGATGGATATTTTGTGGTGGAGAAGGCGTGAAGTAGACATTGAACGAGGTACATTGAGGTTGGAAATATGGGAAGACTTTAAGACCGAGTTCAAGCGTCAATTCTTCCCAGAGAATGCCGATTTTGAGGCACGGACGCGGCTAAGTGAACTTGCGCATAATAGGACCATCAAGAGTATGTGAAGGAGTTCCAAGAATTGATGCTCGAATTATCTAGTCTAACAGAACAAGAAACTTTATTTACGTTTGTTAACGACCTAAAAATTTGGGCACAATTAGAGTTGTAGAGAGCCAAAGTGCATAACGTCTTTGATCGAGATCAAGGTGTCCGTGGACAGGCCAAAGTTCATTAGAGATACTGAGGAGAAAGTGGGGGAGACCGCCTTCATGATAAGGAGAAAGGCTGGAGAGACCGCCCACCCGAAGAAGTGGCATGCACACAATAACTCAAGGAGGTAACCCGGTGAATCGGGTAAGCCAAGAGTCTTTCATATTTATGGTGCTCATAATCACATAAAGTTTATGTGTCCATTTAATGGGAAAAAGGTTGTAGCGGTTAAAGGAACCAAGCCCTCAGAGGAAGAAGAAGGGACTCGAGTGGGATCCTTAAGATTGCTCAATGTTGTGAAGGCTAGTGTTGCGGAACCGATCAAGGGAACAACGAAGGGCTCGATGTTTATGGATGCCTTGATCGAGGAAATGCACATCAAAGCACTAGTGGATACTGGAGATACTCACAACTTCATGCGTGAAGGAGTGTCTAAGGCATTAGGTCTTCGCATCCACCCAACGAGAGGGACGGTAAAGTTCATGAATACAACAACCAAGCCGATGACCAGGGAGGCTAAGAAAGTGCACACCAGGATCGGAGACTAGAAGGGAACGGTCTCATTTACATTAGTCCCTATGGATGACTACGATGTAGTGTTGGGACTATAGTGGTTCGATCAAGTACGTGCTTGTGAAATGTTTTATTCAAATCCTTAATCATTTTGGATCATAGGAAGACTAGTGTGATACCAACAAGAAAAGAATTAAAGGGAATGATCATGTTCTCAGAAATGCGGTTCAACCGAGGTCGCAAACGTTGTAAAAAGACATTTACCACTTTTTTTAGGATGGGTGATGGGACGGGTCAAAGAGAAAAGAGGAAGTACTCGAGGAAGTCCAGATAACGTGTGTGGAGGCCTTCGAGGGGCTCAAGGCCAAAGACATCACACAACCATCAACTCCAGAAACTTTGGCCACAAGTTACATCGGTCAAAGTCATTCTACCTTCACTTTTCGTTAAATCTTTAGGAGAGGAAGTAGATCTTGCTCGAGCATCTTTTGAAGAAGAAACCAAGAATATGAAAAGTATCGGTCCAAGGTCAGGCCGAGGACGGCCACGACTTAGGTGGGGGAGAATGTTATGGCTCATTAGTGTTACAACCCATTTAAAGGGATGTCAAGGCTCATTAAAATTTTGGCCTCAAAGTGCGCTAATCTTCCTAGCCTAAGGGAGGCCCAATCGCCTAAGTATGCCCAATCCAAGAAATATTATAGTTAAAGGAATGTGATATTTTAATGCATCATTAATTGACAGTTAAAAGGCATGTACTAAATTAGTGGATCATTTATTGACGGGTAAAAAGAGTGTGCTAAATTAGTAGATCATTAATTAGTGGATCCACTAAAATTGTAATCAAATTTTTTTTTTATTGAATATGTACTTATAAAAACTGGACCAATCTTTCTAACTACTACTCTACATTCATGGTGTCTAATATATTGCATTCATATTAATCAATCACATTAAAATTTCTTTAAAATTTTATAACGGAAAATTTCTAATAAAATAATAATAATATTTATCGCAAAATCAATATTTACTCTCAAATAAATTATAAAATTTAAATTACTAAAATATTATATAATATTTTAGTAATTATCATCATCTACCAATTAATTAACTAGCATGAAACCCCTGCATTTGCACGAGTAAGAATATATAAATAAAGTTTGAAAAATATTTTTAAAAAATTGTAGATTTCTTTTTAGTAAGAATCAAGTTAATTGCACCATTTATTTTTGTTAGTTATTATAGATCGATTAAAAGATTTTATTTAAAATTGTGTCATACATTTGTCTCTTATTTAATGTAATGTTAGATGTGCTTTACACAATTATCAACCTCTTATCCACTACTACGAAAAACTAACCAACAATCACACAATCAACATCTCATATCGTGACTTCACACACTTTCACACACCTATTATATCTCATCAAATCAATCACAAATCTCAATCGACTTCTCATATCATGACCTCACATTTTTTACATGCCTCTTATCACACTCAATAAACCAACCACTAATCTCAATCAACTTCTAATATCGTGAATTCACACATTTTTACATTTCGGTCAATCAAAATTTCATTCACATTATTTTTAACCACCGATATCTCATTTATTATCGGCCTCTGATCCCCATAAATCTCACCTCTCAAATCATGCTTTTTACATTTATCGCAACTTCTTTTACCACAAATCCCACCAATCGACCTTTTATCTTGTGACTCACACTTTTTCATATTTCTCTTTATTCACTCGGAAAATTACTCACAAATCCTAGTCAACCTTTAATCTCGTGACCACACACACTTTTACAATTCGATTAATCAACATCTCATTCATATATTTTAACAACAAATATCTCATTTATTACTATCCTCTTTTATATTACCACGGCCTCTATTTTTACCCCACTTCCGTAACCAACCATCAAATTTCAATTGACATCTCATCTCGTGACCTCACACATTTTCATACACCTCTTATCCATGTCAAACTAACATCAATCCCTCAATCGACTTCTTATCTTATGACTCACACTTTTTTATATGTCTATTTGTCCACTCGACAAATAACTCACCAATCAAAATTGTACTATAATCTCGTGACCTCACACACTTTTACATTTCGGTCAATCAACATCTCATTCATATATTTTAAACCACTAATATCTCATTTGTTACCAACCTCTTAAATTATTTCCCACTTTCGGAAAATCAACCACCAAATCTCAATCCACATCTCATGACCTTACACAAACTTTCACACACCTCTTATCCCTCATCAAACCAAACATAAATCTCCCCAATCGACCTCTTCTCTTGCGACTCACACTTTTTCATATGTCTCTTTTTCACATCGGCAAACCACTCACCAATCTTAATTTCGACCTCTAATCTCGTGACCTCACACACATTTATACTCCGGTTAATCAACATCTCATTTATATATTTTTAATTGTTGATATCTCATTTTATTATCGACTTCTTATTCCGACAAATCAACTACAAATCCCCACCTCGCATCTCATTATATTTACTCTTATCGCGACTTTTTTACCACCACATCAACAAATCAACAACCAAACCCCCGATTAAGCACTTCGATCAATCAATATCTCATTTATATTTTTTTAACTACTAATATCTAATTTGTTAAGAAGACCTCATATAATTACCATCACTTCGGCAATCCAATTACCAAATCCTAATTGACATTTCATCTCTTGTGACCTCACACACTTTTACACACCTTTTATTCCCTCACCAAACCACCCACCATCTTAGTCGACCTCTTGTGACTCACACTTTTTCATATGCCTCTTTATCCACTCGACAAACCACCCACCAATCTTTTTCGACCTCTTTTACCCCCACTTCAACAAATTAACAACCAATTTCAATCGATCACACGCCTTTTATCCCTTGTCAAACTAACCACTAATCCCTCAATTGACTCTTATCTTATGACTCACACTTTTTTATATGCTTCTTTATTCCCTCATATGACGCGTCTTTACCCCCTCGACAAACAACCCACCAATCATAGATGACCTTTTTTACCCCACTTCAACAAATCAACAATCAATACCAATTGATTAGACACCTCTTATACCGTGTCAAACTAACCACTAACCCCCAATTTACTATCATCTTTTGACTCACACTTTTTCATATTCTTCTTTATCCCCTCGGTTAACAAACCACCCACCACCTGAACTTCATCTCATGACCTCACGCATTCAAATGATCGAAAAAACCAACCAATAATTATGATCTCACACTTCCACTCTCTCCTTTTTTTGTCATTATTATGGAAGCTCTCTCAAAATAATAATTTTTGCAAAAAAACCTAGGACTCATCTGTGGAGTGAGTTATAGGTCAAGAAGATATCATTTTTCCATATCACATTTGATTTATCGCTAATGACACGCTTTACATGGTTTAGGTTACTTACAAGAATTTAAACACCTTCGAATATTTTATGGTTATTCAAATCATGTTTTGATCTTTGAGTTAATCTTAATAAGTCATACATTTTTTTCTTAGATTTATTTCGAATAGAAGAAGAATGAGGTTGGAAAATGTGGTGGAGTTCGAAATTGGTGACCTTTTGTCAACATATCTTGGTATTATATTGGGTGCTAAGTTACGATTAAAGGCTCTTGGGACCCAATTACCACTAAAATGGAATGTAAACTATCTAGATAGAAAAGTAAAATAATCTTAAAAGGGGGTCGGATAATCCTCATTAGTGTGTTGTCATTTATGTCCACATATATGATATCTTTTTTCATTCTATCTAAGAGTGTGGTAGTGAAAATAAAGAGAATAATGTATAAATTTATATGGGATCTTCTAACTCATCATTTTATCATCTGTAGTTGAAATAAGGTTAAATTTTTTAAAGATTAAGGAGGTCTAAATATTATAGATGTTATTTCATTTAATAAGGCTCTTCTATCAAAATAATGATGGGTCTAGTTAGTTCACCAAAATGTCTAATTATCTAGCGAGGTGTAATATTTGGAGGAGAATTTATTCTATGTGTAAAAGTTTTCGTGAGTAGTGTATATTTATTGTGGAGGATGGTTATTTCCATTAGTTTTTGGGATGACATTTGTGTTAAGAATGAATTTACAATATTATAAAAATGGTACACAATCTTGGTACAGTGAAATAGTATATTCAACAAAAGGAAACTATATCTTTTGGTGTATAATATTGATATTAGGAAATAAGATTAAAACAAAAGGAAATTAGATCTTTGTTATGGAATTACAATTAGAAATATAGTAAAAATATTTTGGAAGTTCTTTGAGAGTTTTAGACAAGATGTTGACATTAACCTAATTGGGGCTTATTTAAATGTGCAGTCGGACACTTTAGAAAATCAAGTATTTGCCTTTAGAGCATCATTTCCGTGTGAATTGTGTGTGAAATTTAATTGTGAGAGAATCATTATAATACTATTATAACATTCTTGATAATAAAGTTGAGAATCTCTTGTGCTTCGAAAATGGATGTAGACTTGTTTAGGCTAAGCCACTTTAAATGTTATGTTTGTGTTCTTTAGTTGCTTTCTTTCGTTTCTGCAATTGTTCGATATTGTTGTTATTCTTGCATTAAGGGATATTTTATCTCCTGGTATCCCAACAAGTAGTATTAGATCGAGTTGTTTGAGAGGAGAAGAAGCTGAAGAGCTTAAAGGATCCTTTGAAGGTTTTTGACAAATTCTAGGGAGGTTTCCGAAAAATATTCAAGTTATAGTTCTCGTTAGTATGAATGTCTATCATGTTTGAAGTTGATTTCCAAGTAACAAATCAATAGAGCAAATTGTAGACAAAAAGACAATTAGAAAGGCATATTTACACTAGTTAAATAATATCATGAGAAAAAAAGTTTGTAACATTCATACAAAACTATTGAAATTTTTATTTGAATGTCTTCACTAAAAAAAAATAATTATTTGTAAATAATTCACGAAATTGGCTCTAATAATTAATTTGCTTCTTGCAAACAACTATTGTAAATACCAAACAATTCAATAAAATTAATATTATGTTTTAAAATATGTATTTTATAAATAAATAGTACAAATAAATATATAAAAAGGATATGCTAATTAACTTTTTTTCTCTCCAAATGACGGTCTCATTAGAAGCCCATATAAATATTATAATATTGAGTTTTCTAATAATATTAAGAATTTAATAGTCTGGACCCAAATAAGTCCATCTACATCAAGACCAATAAGTTTTTCTAATAATCAGTTCACTAGTCCAATCATATAATGCCATAAAATTCTTACCTAACGGATTCAAAATCAATAAGATCCAAAGTTTACATCAAAATTATTTTAACTTATATTATAATATATATAATTAAATATAAAGTTAATTTAAGAAACAAATAATAAAACATTTACATAGTTATATAATTTAAGTGATAATATTTTAAATTTATAAATATAAATTTATTTTATTTAAATAAAATTAAAATAATTTATAAACTCATAAAATCGTAAATCTTAGCCGTCTAAAATAAAAATAGTAAATATTTAAATAATCAATATTTTATGTTAATATCTTAAAGTTTTAGAACAATACAAATTTAATATCTAAACCGCCTACCTAATTAAAAGTATATTTGATAAATAAAGTATCACTAGACTAATTTTTTTTCTTTAAATTATTCGGGTATTTAACAGCATCGTGAGACATTAGTTCTTGCAGTAAACTACTTAAATATGAGAAAAAAAATTTAATATCATATTCACTTTTACAATCTTAAATATTTATTTCAACAGTTATCAAAATTCTCAATTTTAAATAAATATAGTATAAAATAAATTTTCTTAGAAAAATAACTATAAAATTTTCTTACGTTGGGTCCAATTTTTAACCCATTAAACTATATTTTCTTTCTCGTGTATTTAACCGATGTTTTAGTTGGACTGTTTTTATTATCTTGTTCTTGTTAAATTGATAAATCTTCCACTAAAATTAATATATTTTCTTGTGATTCATTAGATTAAAATAAAATAGAAATTTATGGTGATTATGATATCAAGCTAAAAGTTTTTTTTCTACTTAAATTTATTTATACTTTGTTTGTTTTATATTGCTGGATGAATGTCTTGGATGAGTTATTAATAAATTATTATTATTTATTAATATGACTATCTAAAAATAAATCACTATTCTCTTTTTTGTAAATAATCACATAATTATTCTCACAGATCATTCTTAGATTTGTGTTGTTTTGTAACTAATTTAAAAGTTAATTATTTATAAATAGAACTTTTAAATGATATTTGTCAGTATTTAATAATATATGATTTATATCTTTTCAATGATTTTGATTACAAGTTAAATGAATAATTGATTAATTAGTTAAGTTAAGAGTTTGGTTACACCTTTTATTTTTTACAATTATCTAAAGAAAAAACTTAAGAAAATCGTGAAGAGATTTATGTAACTTTTGTTTATTATACATTAGTCAAGAGTTATTCTCTTTATAAAGGAAAAAAATTATTTCTTTTTCTTTTTTCCTTTATTAAAATTGTACTAACTTTTGACTTTGCAATGTTGTGGATGAGAACTCTAATTTCACGACCGAAAAATGAAAATTATTGTTTTTTTATTTTTTTTAAAGATGTTTGTGCATATTATCACTAAAATAAAAATGGTTCAAAAAACATGCTAACCATGTGAACATTTATTATTATTATTATTATTATTATTATTATTATTATTATTATTATTATTATTATCTTTCTAAATAAGTTTAGGTTAATATATAAATTTAAATGTATCACCATAATTTTTTTTTAATTCGGTTAAAGTTATATTGGTTCAATTTTTACTTAAAATACTTAAAATAAAAGTTAATATTATCAATCAAAAAAGTTAAAAATAAATATATTATAAGATGATTAAATTTTGAATAAAAATTTCCAAATAATCCATATCCAACCACATTTTATTTCACACAAACAAACATTTTCGAATCCAACACTGTATTTTTACAAACCGGTAACAATTAACAAATAGTGACCGGATTAACAAAAACTAAAAATAAAAATTCAAACAAGCTTTCTTTTAACTATTACAAGCAAGAGTTAACCCTGGTCATTATTTATGAATGTGGGAGAGTGAACCCATATCATTTATGAATGTGGGTGAGAGATTCAATTATTTTATTTGTTTCATGTAAAAGAAATATGGGACCAAAGAGAAAGAAAATATTACTTTTATCGGCTTTCAAACGTCATAGGTAGAGTGAGGGATTGGCCAAGGTACTATTTCGTTTTTAATAACATGTACTTTGAGCACCAAATAGAGACATTCAACCAACTTTTTAATTACATATTAGGTAACAATTTCATTAATATTGTAATACTTATTAGTGTAGGTGCATTTAATTAAAGTCTTATACCTTTTGAAGTTTGAGTGTAAAAGAATAACAAAACCAATATTTTAGATTTTAAATATAAAGTTTGTCCTGTTTATATAATTAAATTTTTAGATCATTTTATATTATAGATTCTTTTTTAAATGGGTCAAAGATACTTGAGGATTATTATTACATTATCAACTAAATTAATTAAAACATTTAAATATATTTTTATAACATTTAAAATATAATTATATTAAAATAATAATGGTAATTTTGTGCCAACTCAATTAAATATTGTTGTCCCCGAAAATAGGAAAAAAGAAAAAAAATCTTAGGTTTTAAAATTGAATAACTCTTTGTACATGTTCCTTGGTTAGTTAGTTTGATCTCGGGTGAGTTTGAATTTATTTTAATCATAGGTAGACATTGGTTATTATGATATTATAGAAATTAATCATTATTTAGTACTAGAAAATAGGCTAGTATCAAAACAACACTCTAGATAATTTTATGTACATAATATTAAATTAAAAGGGCTGAAAATAGATCATGCAGATATCATGAGAATCTTTTGTATTTAATTTAAAAAAAAACAAAAAAAAAGGTAAACAATAATGCCTAATAATTTACTTGTGATTATTATCCTCTTGCCTGAAAGTAGTTTGATAATTTATTTAAATTTGTAGTTACTTGTTTTCTAATAATAATTTTTTTCAATTCCAGATTTTATCTACCACAAAAAAAAATAGTTCTAAGTATAGAAAAGAAAAGAGAAGAGAAATCAAACAAGACTATATAGTAAGACTATTTGTTAAGTGAAGTAAAATTTGATTATGTAAATAAACTAGTTTTATCAAAATAAAAATTTATATTTAACATTTTATGAATACATGGTTTTATTTTGTGTATTTTTATGGCATCATCTCAATTAATTAATAGATGTAAAATTTATATTTTGTCTATTCTATTTATTTTGTTGGGTATTTTATGGCATCATCTTAATTATTTTGAGATTTAATGAATAAAATTTATCCCAATAATTATTTAGTTTAATTTTAGACTTTATTATAATTATTTTAAATTTATGAATACATCATTTATTTAAAATAATTAATTTAAATTTTCATAAATTGAAAAAGTTAACTTTTAGTGTCTACGACTACATATTTTATACAAAAATAAATAATTTTAAGTTTCATTATTATCTTAAATTGTTTGTGTGTAATAATAACCCTTGATGTTAATAAAAATTAATTAAAAACAATTGAAATTAAAAAAAATCCAAGTAATATATTTTAGTTTCAAAGTTATATATTTTTTCAATACATGGAAATAGAGAGGGAGCTTAATATTCTCAAATATATTTATTTTATTATTATTATTAAAATATTAACAATATCTAAATAATATCTGAATAATATGATTGTAACTAAAATATGATTTCAATTAAATAATATTTTTCAATCATGAAGTAACATCATATGTTTTCTCTAGTTTGTAAATTCATTGCTTTCCATATGAATTTCAGGGTTAAAGCTAGAATTCAAAGTAATAATTTTTTGTTTGGTATATAAATATGAGTTTTATACATCATTAGTTAATGTAAATTCCATTAAGGAAATATATAGTACATTGCATCAAATAAGATGTCTCCTTATTTCTCTCAAAAAATAATTAAAAGCTGAAAATGAATTACAATTTTTTAGTTTTTAAGAAATGGCTCGTTTTGTTTTAAGATTAAAATCATAATAAAGGTCATAAACATTTTAGGTCTAATATTTATAATTCAAATATATTATTTTATATCTTTATTCATTAAATTTTCATCTCAAATGTAAATTTAAACTTTGATAACATGAAAATTCAAATTCAAATTAAAATTAAAAAACTAATTTTACTAAAAACAAATCACTGAAAATGGTGCACAAATGTGGTCCCTTACATTTGAATTATAGTCTATTTTTCTATTAACGATTTTAAGCAAGTATGGGGTGGTCACATGGTTTCTATGAAAATGTAAACAAAAGGTGGTGAGATATATTTGACTGGTTTACAGTTTAGCTATTTAAGGGATAGACCCTTAAGAGATAGTTTGATTTTGAAATATTTATTTTAAATCAATCCCACTTTTATTCAAGTATTAAATCACCTAATCAAATTACATGTTATTCATATTATTAAATAAAAAAAATATTTCATTTCTTTTGAAAGTGGGTAGAAGAAAAGTACCAAATTACATGTGATGGATAGTCCACACATATTAAAATTTTTCTCAAAAATAGTTATTTTCTTATAGGGTAAAACCCTCATCTTCTTAAACTCAAAAAATATTCTTTTATAATTTTAAAAAATATGTTGTATTTTTATTTGTTTTCAGTAATGACACTCAGATTCTTATTTATTTAACTTACATACCTATTTAGTTTTATTCTTTTCTAAACAAAATTTTGATTCTAAAAAAAATGAGTACTACTATTAATTATGATAATAATTAAATTGAATGCATCACAATTAACAATTTCAATCTTCTTTTTCACTTAAACCAAACAATTACAAACCTGATCATCCATGTTAATATTTCGCATGAATTTGATTGATTAATACAAATAACAGGAGATTACTTCTTATCATGGGACGATTGGATAAGGTTTATTTTAATAAACTAGGTTATTTAAATAATATTGCATTATTCTCTGATATATCTCTAATTTATCAATAAATATTATAATACATTCTATTTGTATTTCTTAATTAAGTATTAATAAAATATTTTAATTTTCTTACAAATTAATAACGTATTTCTTAAAATGCATTAGGCTGATGAAACACGGTATATATATAATATTAATCCATAATATTTTAAAAAATAATAAGTTTTGTAATTTAACATATTTATAGAAATTGATATAACGTGCAATATTTATTTTTTGATAAATAGCAAAATTTTCCTTCACTTAACTTGTATGTTTATTTTTATTCTTTATTAAAAAGAAAGATAATTATATCATTATTTCTTGAACTAAGTTTAAAAAAAATTTATCTTTTATCTTTCTTTCTAAATCTGAAAATAATTTAAAATTATAATTACATTTTAATTTAAAATTGTGTACCGTCCGTGTTTCTCTATCCTTTAATATATACTAGCGCCTACTAGTATCAACAAATTTCTTATTACTTTTTAAATTTTGACCAATGCCATAGATGCCATAGACGTATACATGTATAAAGAATATAATAATACAAAATTAAACACACACAGTTTTATGTTTAATTTATCTTTAGATATATACCTTAAGATTAAGATGGGATAAATAAGTAAGTTTTATGATAATATTTTTTAAATAATAAAAAATTTAGAGTTGAGACGATCATTTAAAAGACATATTCTTAAATATTTAGTATGCAAATTAAATAGTTAACGAAACTATATTTTTCAATATCCATCTCAAAGAAATTTTGAGCACGCAAATAATGTTGGCTTAAGAATAAAAACAAACAATATTTGCAATCACTAAACTTTTACATATCGGGATGGGCAGCGGAAATTTTTTCATACACTGGCCGGATTAGGCTGATTAGGCGTGTGATTATGGGAATCATCGGTTATTGGGTACAACATCTTGTTCTCCCGAAAAAAATAATGAAAGAATTAGATACATTGATGAGGGATTTCATATGGGGCAATCACGGGAGAAGAGGTAAAAAAGTCAAGTGGACAGCTTTATGTAAACCAAAAGAAGAGGGTGACATTGGGTTGAAAAATTACATCAAATATAATAAGGCATTCACATACAAACACCTTTGGGCCATTAAGCGTAAACGGGATTCATTATGGGTGAGATGGGTACACTCTCGGTTTATGAAACGGGAAGCAAGCGTTTGGACAATCAAAGTAAAGGAATGTGTGGGTTGCTCTATATAAAGAAGATTCTAAAACTTAAAGACAACATCACATCGCTTTTCAACATAGGATTAGGGGATGGCCGAAGCACGTTGTTTTGGCACGACCCATAGTTTGAAAATCGATCACTTATTCTTAGGGAAGAATTCCAAAATATATGTATAATAAGATATTGGTTGGCTGACACGGTAAGAAAAGTAAGAGATGGGCAATGGGGTTCGCTCCTTAGGCGGGTTTCGGAAGGGCGATGGGTTCATGAACATATCAACAATATTCATTCTCAAAAGAAAGCCGATATACATTCATGGGAAGACGAGAAAAGCAGGAAGCTTATTTCTAGCAAGGTTTAGAACGTTATTCGAGAGAGAGGGTAGTCGTTGGATGGACTCCACTTGTTTGATCTTCGAAGGTCATCCGATGCATGGTTTCGTTCTTTGGATAACTTTTCATGGGAGGCTTAATACACGGGACCGTATATGAAGATACATGGATATATTGGATGTTAGTTGCCTATTATGCGAGGAGAACGAGGAGTCCATTGATCACTTACTTGGGGGCTGCCCGTTTACTAAGCTAGTGTGGAGTGAATTTGTCTCGGTCATGGGTTTATTGAGCTTTTCGGGAGCGTGGGAGGATGTCAGAGTTGTTGTCCTAAACAAAGCGAAAGACAATAAATTTCTTGCGAGTATATTCAAATGCGGATTTGCTTCAATAGTCTACCATCTATGGACTGAAAGAAACGCGCATGTATTTAGAAGAGTCCATATTAGTGTTAGCGATGTTTGGAGCGATATCGTGTTTTATTGTGGAGCTCTTATGAAGAGTTAGAGGGGAATTCCCAAGGTTGAGCGAGAATTGAGAATCCCCTATGAAGAAGTCACTAGTTTCGAAAAAATCAAAGTGAGATAAAAGATCAAGTGTTTGATTGTTTGTAATTCATTAGACTTGTTTCTTTGATTTTCCGAACATTTGATTATTCTAGGTTGTTATAATAAAACAAATGAACTATGTCCATTTTTTTCTTCCCTTTTGAGATTTTAATAAAATGACAAATAAGTCGTTTTCCAAAAAAGAAATTTACATATCCAATTTATAAATTTAAAAATGATTATTTTAAATAAATAAATTCAAAACAAATAAAATCAAGGCCAAAACACGATTCAAAGATTAATTGGTTTAGTAATTATGATAATTAAACCCAAATTAATTAAGAATAATGGCCAAGAAAAATTAATAAAATAATTTGGATAAATGGTATATTCATTTTATCTCAAATTAATTTTAAGAAAATCAAAGTGATTAAAATAAATAAATTAGGATAAATATTGTATCTATTTTATTCCAATAAATTATTTATTAAAACTCAACAATTTGCAAAAATAATAAAAAATTGTAAAACAAATGTCATATTTATTAAAACTATTTTGTATATTTTAAATATAAAAAATAAAGCAAAATAATGAAAGAAAAATCGATTTCATACAAACGCTAATGCTGAAAATGGAGCGTGATCTGCTGCAGCCGAAATTCGAATGATTCATTATAGTCATCCTTGCAGCCGTTGGATGAGCGTTGGATTCTCATTCAATGCCTAGAAGTCATACGTGTAGTCCGCTGCAATGGAAGAAGAGCGCTTTCGCGCATCACCGGATCAGTAAACGGACGTCTCAACGTCGTTAGCCGAAACACGACGGAACGCCCAATCGCGGACGGAACTCAGAAGAAACTCCAATTGAGCATCCCGCGTTCGAATTTACCCCAAAACGACGTCGTTTCTCACCAAGTTTGTCTTCTTCCTCACGACGACGAACACGATAAGAACATATCTCATCCTTAATTTGTCAAAGATGGAACTCTGTTGATAGTCCACTAAAATGGTTGATTCGAAATCTAAAATGATCATCCTACCACTGTGATCATTTCTCCTACAATCATAGGCCTCATCATGGCTTGATAAGGCAAGTAGGATGAAGAACAAACAAAAACCATTGATAGGTTTTGACCTAATCTGATCCATTTGCTTCACAAACCAACTTCAAGAAGCTATAAATAGCCCCTTTGAGAAAATAGAAAACAAAATATCCACTCACAAGCCCTCAATCAAGTTCTGAAAAAAATATTTCATTAAAGCTTAAAGTTTTTTTTATTGAATTTCAGAATTTTTCTGTAAGGCCTTAAAACTATGATCCAGACGTTTAGGAAGCTTCCCTAAGAGTTAAAGAGTGTTCTCCAACTTTCAGTAATCTTCCAATTACACTCTATTTCGAATTACCAATTTGGATTGAAATTTTTATATTTCAGTTTTAAAAGTTTTATATACTTCCTAATTATTTGATTTCTTGATTTAAAAACAATCATAGGATCAATCATGAGCTTTTTGTTGAAACTAAACTCGATCAATCATCTTAAATAAAAAAAACCCTAATTTTGAATTTGAAAAATTTTTAAATTGAGTTTTCTATTCTTGAGTAATTTCTCAAAAACAACCCATAAAGTTTTCTAACACGTTTCTAATGACATTGAGAACCTATTTGGACTATTTCTAATTCATCCCGATCATGTTTGATTAAAAACTATTTCTTTTATAAAAAATAAAAAAATTAGTTCTTGAATTGGTCAAAACAAATTGTCAATGTTCGTGTTTTGGCCATTCGACCATATGAAGCATAAGGAAGCTATTGACAAATTCCTTAAACTTCATCACCGCCTAAAAACCAAAAACTCGTTTTTTGTCACAAAACTTTTTAGTTGAATGAGACATCATCCTTATTAAAATGACACATTAGGATGATGAACTAAATAATTCAATGAGTCTTATGAAGCTTTCCATGCCCTGTAACCAAAAGATTTCGGCCTCAAACAAAATCACCAAACCTGCAGTTTGGGTGTTTTGAGGATTGAGAAACTTAGACCAAGTTTAGCCATGACCGAGAATCCTGGGCTCCTAGGACCAACGCAAGTTAGCCTAAGGCTAACCCGCGACCGAGAATCTTCAGCACTCAAGACCAAGGAACTTCAGCACCCCGATAGATGATTCTTGCACCAGACTGAGGAACATCGATACCTCGACCGATGATTCCTACAACCGACCAAGGGACTTCAGCACCTCGACCGAGAACTTTGGTACCACAACCGAGGATTCCCAACCCTAATTGAGGGACATTCGCACCCGACAAAGAATTCTAAACCTCGATCGAGGGGGTTTTGTCATAGGACCGAGGGTTTTAGCCACGACCGATGAAAATTGCACCTAGGACCGAGAGCTCCAATCCAGGCCTGTTTGGTTCCATCTTTTAAATTCCAAAATTATTTATGTAATTTTGAGATCTTAAACCATTTTCGTAAAATTCAAAAAAAAAATAGAAAACGATTTCAAAATATTTTTTAGAATATTATCCTAAAAAATATTTTGATAAGGACTTGTTTGAGATTTATTTTTAAACTCTAACGCCTTCAAAGCTGATTTTCTTCAGGTACATCCCTTTTCGATCATCGATGATGTAGAGATCGTTTTTTAACGGGTACAGATGATGTAGCGCGAATATTTTTCTTTAATATTATCAGACTTTAACCAAAATAAAACTCTAGTTAAAAATAGGTTTATATATATATATATATGCTTTTTTATTTATTTTAAACTAAAAATCAATGGGTGACTTATTAAATTAATAATCTTTTAAATTTAAATAAAGTTTTCTTTAATCAAATTTTTATTTGATTAATTTAAATTTAAGAGTTAATTATTATTACAATTAAATTCAAACGGTTAGAATTTATTTTATAAATAAAAGATTCTCAATACGCAAATCGATGTTTATATTTTCAAATTGAGAACTTTTTTTTAAACTGTATAAATTTATACGACCAATGAATTTTATTTTATTTGTGGGCAAAATTACTTTTTGGTGCAGTGTATCCGGGAAAGAAAACATCCTACAAACCTTTACTTACTATTTTGTTTTTAATATTAGACACCCAAAATAAGGGAGAGACCAATTTGTTTAAGTACATACTGGGTAGAAAACAATTTTGTTAATTTTTAATAGTCATTAATGTAGTGTACATAAATTTAATTAAAGTTTGGTACATTCTAAGTGGTTTAAAAAAAACATTAAATGACATTTTTAAGATACGAAGACACCTATCATTGAATAAGTTAGGTTAGAAAAATTACTCTAAGTACGATATTATTTTAAAAAACTTAAGAGAATTAAAATTTAATGATGGGTAATTATTTTGAAAAGATCATTATTTTTTTAATTAAGTTGTTGTTATATATAAATAAAATAATAATTAAAAAATATATATTTTAATATGTTGGTTAATAAATTAAATGATGTAATAAATAATATAGGGAGTAAAATAATATTTCATTTATTTAGGTTATTAAAATAACCAAACAAGCCTTAGTTTTAAAAGACAGTTGTATATAGAGAGAGATGTTGATTAAAGATTAGAAGTAGAAGATAATTTCGTTAATATTTTTAATAGTCAGTAGTACATTTAATTAAAGTTTTATACATTTTAAGTGGGGTTTTTAAAAAAGAAAATGATATTTTGTGATGTGAAAGGCACCATATTTATGAAATGAGTTATGATACAGAAATAATTTTATCGACTTTGAAATATAGTCATATAAAGAGGTTGTTCAAAATTTTTTAATTAAACAATATTAGAAGGAAACATAGTAAAGCCCTCACTATTTTGTTATAATTCATTTGTTTTGAAAGTAGGAAAAATATATGGACCAAAGTTAACTCTTTAAATATTACAAGAAAGAAATGTATTTATAATTTTAATTAATACATTGTTTTAAGTGGTTTAATTTTAAAAATTTTATTTGATTAATAGAAATTTAAAAATTAATTATTATTATAATTAATTTAAAAACGGTTAGAATTCATTTTATAAATCTTTTAAAATAATATTTTATTTAAAAATTTATTAATACTCAAATTTTGAAATTTTTTGAACCGCAACTTTTTTTTCGAAACTGTATAAATTTATATGATGATAAAATTAATTTATTGGTCGGCAAATGTACTTTTTTGTGTATCGGAAGAAAATATCCTACAACCCTTCACTATTTTGTTTTTAATATTAGAAACCCAAAATAAGGGAGAGACCAATTTGCTTAAGTACACATCGGGTAAAAAACAAATTTATGTTAATTTTTTAATTTTTTGTGCAGTGTATCGGAAGAAAATATCCTACAACCCTTCACTATTTTGTTTTTAATATTAGACACCCAAAATAAGGGAGAGACCAATTTGCTTAAGTAAATATCGGGTAGAAAACAATTTTATGTTAATTTTTTAATTTTTGGTGCAGTGTATCGGAAAAAAAATATCCTACAACCCTTCACTATTTTGTTTTTAATATTAGACACCCAAAATAAGGGAGAGACCAATTTGCTTAAGTACATATCGGGTAGAAAACAATTTTATATTAATTTTTTAATTTTTGGTGCAGTGTATCGGAAGAAAATATCCTACAACCCTTCACTATTTTTTTTTAATATTAGACACCCAAAATAAGAGAGAGACCAATTTGCTTAAGTACATATCGGGTAGAAAACAATTTTATGTTAATTTTTTTATTTTTGGTGCAGTGTATAGGAAGAAAATATCCTACAACCCTTCACTATTTTGTTTTTAATATTAGACACCCAAAATAAGGGAGAGACCAATTTGCTTAAGTACATATCGGGTAGAAAACAATTTTATGTTAATTTTTTAATAGACATTAATGTATTGTACGTAGATTAATTAAAGTTTGGTACATTGTAAGTGTTTAAAAAACATTAAATGACATTTTTAAGATATGAAGGCACCCTTTCATTGAATAAGCTATGTTAGAAAAATTACATTAAGTATGAGATTGTTTAAAATAATTGAGAGAAAATTTAATGATAGGTAATTATTTTTAAAATATTCATGATTTTTTTAATTAAGTTATTGATATATATATATATATAACAAAATAAAAAATAATAATTAATTTTTTTAAAAAAATATTTTAGTTAATAAATTAAATAATTTATTGAATAAGACAAAAAGTAAAATAATGTTTAATTTAATTAAATTATTGAAATAACCAAACAAGACTTAGTTTTAAAAGACATTGGAAAGAGAGATTGTTTAAAGATGAGAATTTGCCCCAACCTTGTTATTTTCGTTAATATTTTTAATAGTAAGCAGTACATTTAATTAAGAATTAAGAGAAATGATATTCTCAACGACAAGTTAGCGAAATAAGGTCACGAATCTTACGTGGCCTTGCCAGCTAGGAGAGAGAAAAAATAAAAATAAAAATAAAATTGAAACTTTCTATTTCTCCTCAAAACCAAAATTCTATTATTTCTCTCTTTTGTTTCATTCTCTCTCTTTCTCTTTTGTTTCATTTTTCCTAAACCCACCGGCGAATCTCTTCTTTCATTTACACCGACTTCTCTTCCGATCGATCGAAATGGTAAGACTTCTTCCGTTTATAAAACGTTTCATTTTTTCCTAAAACCAAAACCCCCACGACAATCTCACTCTTTATTTTTCGTTTCAATTTCCCAAAATCCAACTCACTGTCGATCTTACTGAAATGTTTCATCGACTTCTTCTCTTCCGATCGATTGAAATAGAAAGTCTTTTTCTTTCTTTCGTTTATCTTCCGTTCGAAATGATTGTCATATCAATATTTATGTTTAACGTTTATGGTTTAGCTGCTGAATCGATTTAGATTAGGGTGGTAAAAGATTTGGATCTTCATACATGACCTACAAATCAAATTAAATTACAATAATATTATAGGTTTAAAAAAGAAATAAAATAGCCATAAAGGATCGTATAGAAACCATTTCGGAGTTTGAAATTACCCTAAAATGGTGATTTCGGGACAAGAAATGCTGGTTTCGAGACTAGAAATGCTAGTTTCGGGACTAGAAAATTTGGTTTCGGGACCCGAAATGAGTGGTTTTAGGACACTTTTTTGAATATTTTTTAATCTGAAACATTATAATGAATCTTAGAAAATCAAAAATAATTGAAGATAATGTTGTTATACTATAAATTTACATAATTAAAAATTATTTACAATGTTATAATTTGTCCTTTATATCACATTTAAAATACAACCTACAATTTGAGAGATCTCAAATAATCTCATTTCTTCATTAACTTGATCAATAAGAAGATCTGGATCTTCATACATGACCTACAAATCAAATTAACACGTACATTACAATAAATTTATTGGTTTAAAAAAGAAATAAAATAGCCATAAAAGATCGTATAGAAACTATTTCGGAGTCTGAAATCACCCTAAAATAGTGATTTCGGGACTAAAAATGCTAGTTTCGGGACCAGAAAAGCTGGTTTCGGAACCAGAAAAGCTGGTTTCGGGACCCGAAATGAGTAGTTTCGGGACCCAAAACAGCCATTTCGGAATATTTTTTTTCTTCGAAATGAGTGGTTTCCGGACATTTTTTTGAATATTTTTTAATCTGAAACATTATAATGAATCTTAGAAAATCAAAAATAATTGAAGATAATGCTGTTATACTAGAAATTTATATAATTAAAAATTTATTTACAATGTTACAATTTGT